>NW_025813732.1:183432-335932 GCF_021917145.1 Hypomesus transpacificus | reverse complement strand
TCAGTCCTTTTTGCACATTTTATGATTTCGATATTGGTGTTGGTCCAACTGAATGACTAATGGATTATTGAATTGGGAGGGGGAAGGAAAAAAATATAGAACTACCAAAAGGAGTGTTCTGCTTGGTGCTCGACACAAGAAAATAGATATGCACCCCTGGAATGGGACTTATACTTCTCCATTTAGCAAATGCTTTTATCCAATCCGATGTTCACAAGTACAAAGTAGTAAGTGCCGCATATAATCAAGGATGGTCTGGAACTTCTGACAGTATTACAACAGCTAATGCCAGGGAACAGTTTGTGTTCACAAGACACAAAGAAACAACATCAAGGATATTACTAAAAGGTAAAAAAATATATATATATATATGTTTTTCTTCTTAGGTGACTGTGCTAGTGCTCTTACATATCGAACCGACTGCCTGTGGTGGTGGTCTTTGATAGTTTCCACATTGAACCAGTAACTCGATGCATTTAAAACAAAAAAGTGAACAGGAGTACTATTAGTTGCACTCCAGAATGATCTATCAAGTGGTTTTCCCATCAACCCGGCTCAATACCTATAAGGACCATTTTTACGACGTATCTTGTTTTGGTACTTTGTGAAGTGCCACGTTTCTCTTCATGTCTTCTTGTTTTGTCCTCTGTAGCATGCACCTGCTTTGTCTAGACCCAAGGATTGTTTTATGTATATTATTTTAAACCTCCTATTATTTTATTACTACTTGTAATTCAATAACTGATTCCAAGTTCTACTTTTATTTATTTTTGGAGACGGGTGGTTAGGTGTGTGGGTCTATATAGTCTTACCATTTGTTGAAAGCGGGTGGTGATGTCATTGCTCTCTGTTGACTGGTGTTCCTCTCTCCAATCAGAAATACCTCGTTAGATGAAGGGGAGGGTCACAGGTTTGATTCCCAGCACTTCCAGTTGAGGTGAGACATGTTTGCATGGCCCATTGTCGTGGCTTCGTTTTGTCTTCCCCATTCCCTCCTGTGACTGGGACAAGCCTTGGTGCACAGACCCAGACAGCTCGCATGTGACTGTCGTTGCCATCCATCCTTCTGTTTGGTCACAAGCGTGGCCTTGACCATCATGTACAGTTTAATTCCCAATCTAAACAATCGTAAGAATGACCTTGACCCTTTGGCTGTTTACTTACTTATGAATGGCTTTTCATCGTCTCCTATTGTTATTGAACTACTGTCATGGAGTTACATAGTGTGAGAACATTCTAGTTACATTTGTGCAAGAATTGTGGCCAGTTTTTCTTTGTGTTATTTTGTGTTTTACTTTGTAAATGTTTGTAAAACATAAGACTCATTTTGTGAAAGAGACCCTTGTCTCAATGTTGTTTCCTGTGACTCTCTAATAGCGCAAAAATGAAAACTAAGACAATAACAAACAAAGAGCTGAAACTGAGCGACATTAAAAGCAAATGCGACATGACCATAGTGGTGACAAACATTCTGAAACAACTTTGAACTGTCCTACAACTGAACGCATCCAAACTTGTGTCACAGACCTTGAGTGAAGGAATATACATGTAAGTATTATGACTGTTGACAGGCAGCTTGAAGGTATTATGTAGTCAGACGGTTCTGGAGGACTGGGGATATGAAACAGACTTGGACCAAAAAGGACAGTCAAATTCAGTCAGTCTGACCCATTTGATCCAGAGCGAGGAATCCGTTAGTTGAAAGGATAAGGTTCCACAAACTGTCCACAGCCATCGTAAATATTTAATGACGTTCTTTGTAAGATGCGGCCTCTGATGAATAAAATGACTATTTGTTTGTGGAATTGTTTGGCACTTTCAAAGAAAGTGCTGTCATCTTCAGCTGTCAGTCAGAGAAACTGCAGCTGTGGATCACAGACATACATTATTCGATGTCTGTAAAGAAATGAAGACATCTCCTTTGTTCATTTCTGGGTGAATATGCAGTACAGTATATAAACATCACCTCGAAGTATTGGTTTTTCATGTTGGCTCCATTTTGCCAAAAGCGTGTTGTGACCTCGTTCAGAGACATCCACACGCTTTATTAGATAATTGAAGCAGGTGTACTTGATTAAATTTTCGCTCATTTCTGCCTGCAAACAAGACACTCATCTGAGACCCTCAATCTCTCTTTGCCGCTATGTGCTTCTTTTTTTCTTTTTTATTCATGATCATTTGTTCTGCCTCTTCCACGGTTCAGACACATATTTCAAGCTGTAGTTCCACACTCAACGTAAAACCACACCAACATCTCTGTTTCCTTGTTGGGTGTTGAAGGATCGCCCTCTTCATTTGCACGAATTGAACATGCATACTTGAGTTTGAATTGGAGTTTGATGCGGCGTTATGGCAGCGTTTTTATTCCTCTTTTTCCCTCCTCTCGCTCTCTCTCTCTCTTATTCTCATTATATCTCTCATTCTCTCTCTCATTCTCATCCTCATTCTCTCTCTCTCATTCTTATTATCTCTCTCATTCTCTCTCTCTCTCATTCTCATTATCTCTCTCATTCTCATTATCTCTCTCACGCTCTCTCTCTCTCTGTCTCTCTCTCATTCTCTCTCTCTCTCATTCTCTGTCTCTCTCTCTCTCGCAGCCATCTCTCAGCTTCTCTCCGGACTAACCCCTCTCTCTGCTCTTGTCTCCCCCCCCCCCCTCTCCCAGGCCTCCAGAGCCAGTTTACAGCACTGTGAACAAACTGTGTGACAAAGCACCTTCTCCCCGACACTATTCCCCCATGGAGTGTGACAAAAGCCTTCTCCACTCCATCCCCTTCCCTCACTATCACTTAGGCCTGCTCCCCGACTCCGACTTCTCCAGGTACTCCACCCGGTGCTCATGGCACGGCTCGAAATGGCGTTGCATGGCATGGGCCCCACACTCTTCACTGTCCTTCACACACTCACACCCCAACACCTGAAGCTTCGCGAAAGGCCGGCATGCCCGTTCCCCCCCCCCCCCCCCGCGACGCATCTTCTTCCCAGGGGCTCTCGGAAGCGGACGTTTATCCGCGCGGGACTTGAGAGGAAATGTTTCGTACGGGTTCCGATTGGACTGGAAGACGAAGCTGTGGAAATTATGGGGTTGAAATGTCGTCTGTCGTGAGGATCTTCGGTTGTCTTGTCCCGTCGTCGACTAGAACGGGGCGACAGCTTCCAAGAAGTAGATAGACCCAAACTTCAGACATTCGGACGGTTCATTTTTTTGTAGACAGTGAGCTCAAGACTCGGTTTCCACTTGGCATTCCTCCTTAGCTTTTATCTGTCCACAAAAAAATCAAAAGGTTTGGGTTTTTCAAGTGTTTGATCCATTACCAGGTTAGCAGTTCTGCTGAGAGGGCAATTACGGATTTAAAATGAAAATGGGAAGGTTATCTGGTCCATGTCTTTATGAAGTGACTGAATATACTTAAAAAATCGTATTCGTTGCATCTTGCAAAGTACCCAGGATATGATCTTTCATGCCTCTCATGATGTTGAATCTGTTCTGGAGGAGAAGATCAGTGGATTGCACCTCCGTAATCTCCCTCTCTCCCCTTTCCCCAGCCTTGGGAGATTTTCGTCGTTTTCTTTGGAAAACGTCAACTTTGTTTTGAGATGGATCCCACTGGTTGATAGGAGCTCTTGTGACACGACACAAAAACTCGATGAAAACATGTAAAACATAGATGTGCTCTGATGTGGCAGGAATCGTGATGGAAAATGTAGGTTTTATACCAAGCACCTTTCTTCTTCAATTAGAAAATAATCCAGACATCAACTCATTGGTAGAGAAGGAAGAACATAACCCTGACTGGCAAATGTTCCTGCTAGTTAACCAGCGATCCTACATATGTTTGCATATGACGTCAGGTGATAGCATACATGGGACATGTTTGGAACTATACCTTTAAATCTATCCCCCCTATATTTATCCGTCTGGCACTAGGTGTGTCTCTGTGTGTGTGAGTGTGTGTGTGTGAGAGAGAGAGAGAGAGAGAGAGATAGATAGAGAGAGAGAGAGAGAGAGAGAGAGAGAGAGAGAGAGAGAGAGAGAGAGAGTGCGTCCATAAGTGTAACCTTGTCTCCAGGAAACCGAGCCAGAATGAGGACAAATGATCTAAATAGAGCACAGCCCCCCCTTTGGGTCTCCACCCTCATTGTGCTCTGCGTGCGAACAGCGTTCTTCACCACACGGACAAGCCCGTTTTGTGTTTCCCCCCTGTCTTGCTCTCCTCTCCCGGGCGGCGAAAAAGAAGATGTTGCGCCCCTCGGACTCAACCGAGCTCATGTACTATCTGACCTCTCTGTACAGGGAGCCCAGGAGGATGGTCCTCCACAAGGGCTCGACAGGACTGGGCTTCAACATCGTCGGCGGGGAGGATGGAGAAGGCATCTTTGTGTCCTTCATCTTAGCCGGAGGTCCCGCCGACTTGAGCGGAGAGCTGCGAAGAGGAGACCAGATACTGTCGGTTAGTCTGTCGTACCTACGCGACCGTTTTACCGACTACGTCAGGTCAAATATTCAATGTTGACATTGTGTGTAGACAATTCATCAATTATTTGCGTGAGATAAGATATTTAAAGCAAGCTTTTGGAACGAAAAATATCGTGGTGTTCCTTGTTTATGCTGTTCTAGGTATCTGTCCCAACCCCTTTTTGTCAAACGAGTTGCATTTTGGAGATTTGGATTTCTTTCAGGTGTGGGACTCAATCGAGTCACCTTGGTAGAGTGTGACACTTCCTGTCTGGATGTTGCTGTTTTGGTTTTCACTGAATCCACCGCCGTGCGTTGTGCTCGGGCTTCTTAGTCCCACATGGCGGTGTACAATGGCTCAGTGTGCCAGGCACGACACAGCAACACATTACCCCAGTTTCCTGTGCCTGTCTTAAAAAATACATTCATTTGCCCCCTTTACGATAATACTACATTTGAGGCCGGTTTTTTTTATATACTTCGGTGGCATCTCAGAATGTATACGTCCTACTAAATGAAAACCTTAAATTTGCCCAATATAGCCCTATCCTGGTTTTATTTAAATATGGGTCACCCAAGTTGTAAAAGGCTGTTGTAAAAATGTATTTATGGACACCATTAAAAGAAAAACAGCTATCCTTACAAATGAACATGACATTGTTGTTGTTGTGCAGTGATATAGCTATTTTTTGGTGTGTGTCCAGGTGAATGGTATTGACCTGCGAGGAGCCACCCACGAACAGGCAGCAGCAGCGTTGAAAGGAGCTGGCCAAATGGTCACCATCGTTGCCCAATACCGGCCAGAAGGTAATCTTTATTTTTTTTTTTTTTTACCAAACACAATTGGATTACCCCAATCCTTCCTGTTTATATCAACTTTGTGGTTAACTGAGGTGCAGGTTTGAGATCCGTGTTGTAAAAAAAAGGCAGATAGGCTTGTAGAGGCAGCAGTTCTAACTCAGATTTACAAAAGAGGTAACAAAAAATAACAATACATCGTGCTTTTACACACCAGTTATGTCAGAACATCCAATCTCGAAGCACTCTAGAATTACACTAGACTTTGTTTCTGCATGAAGGTAAATCGACGATACGATACTACCGCTATACCACGCATGATACTCAGTAAGGGTTAACCTTCTCTTTCTCTTGCAGAATATGGTCGTTTTGAGGCTAAGATTCATGATCTACGCGAGCAGATGATGAACCACAGTGTGAGCTCGGGGTCAGGATCACTTCGAACCAATCAGAAGCGCTCTCTCTACGTCAGGTCTCTACTGGCTTCTATTTCCGTACCGCGCATGATGTGTGCATTATCGTCATCACATTAGTATCATAAAAAAAAGATACGCGTTGGACAGTCTTTGTGGGGAGCCGCCCATTCAAAGTTCACACTGTCGTTCGGTATTGATTTTCAGAAGCATTGGTTTGACCTCTGCTGATCTCTGGTGCACTTAACCGTCTCCCTGTTTCTTTCCCCTCCCTACCTGGCCTTACAGGGCGTTGTTTGACTATGAAAAGGCAAAAGATAGTGGACTCCCCAGCCAAGGCCTCAGCTTTCGATATGGGGACATCCTCCATGTCATCAATGCCTCCGATGACGAATGGTGGCAGGCTCGAATAGTGACACCAGACGGGGACAGCGAAGAGATGGGGGTCATTCCAAGCAAGAGACGGTAAGAAAAAAAGGGGGAGGGGGGGGGGGAGGGGACATTAAAAGGTATTATTATCACACTATATACACTAAGTGCATATTATTTTGTACATGATGGATTTTGTGGGAAACGAACACGATGTTATAGTGTTCTTGATGTGTAATGGCCTTGAGAAAATTGAAAATAAAGTCCATGAATAGATTAAAAAACCAATCCTTATCTCTCTCTCTTTTGCACCGGCAGGGTGGAGAGGAAAGAGAAGGCGCGTCTTAAGACGGTGAAGTTCAATGCCAAACCAGGCACCCTAGATTCAAAAGGGGTAAGTCAAAGATCAGACCACTCTGAAGGGTTGGCATGGACACTTCACTTTTAACAGAGGTGTTTTGTCTCATGGCCGTCTTGGGGATGGCTTACTTGCCATTTTAAACTCAAATCAGTGGAACAAATGGACAGTGGAATTACATCTCTGGGCAGCACCTGCTCTCCAGTAGTTCATCTCAGTAGAGCTATTGGCACCACAAGTCTGGCGACAATGTCCGACATTTCAGTTGTCAGGTTAAAAAACTGGGAGACTAAAATTGAATTTACTGCTCATAGGTCATCTTTGAGGAAAAACACAAGCTTGAGATCCATTTGAACCCTTAGGTGTTAAATTATATTTATGTGAATGCATCAAGAAGCAGGTACTACTAAATATTTTTTGGGGGAAACAATTATAAAGATATTGAGGTGCAGTTGACTCTTCATAGTCTGTATAAGTGGAAGGGAATATTTAATTTCACAATTCAATGTGCATGTTGGATGTGAATATACTGTTATTGTGTTGATCTTGTCGGAGCAGCGTTTCTACTCAAACTATAGTTTTGTGTGCACTAGAGCACATAGCTGAATAGTCACATCTGCTCTATAGGCTGAATAATAGCAAACTACCACTGGTCTAATTTTAGTAATCTAACTTTGTTTACTTAGTTTAACTGCCACTGTTAGCTACAGTAACTGTTAAATGGGGCAAAACGGAGAATCCTTTTTTGGAGGAACAATTACGTCAAGCTCTTGTTTGCATTCTCAAGATTGTTGAGATGATCCTTAATCAAGTTTAGAAGAATCAGCTTGATGGTTAAGACAGTTAGGCATTCCAAAATGAACGATGAGAGTATTATGGCCACAAAAACAAAGTATCTAATTGCGACATTTATCTTTTCTTATTAAAAAAGCGTATTACAAAAAACGAAATCCAGAATATCGCACAGTTGTTAAATTGTCGACCTTCATGTCATGAGATATCTATTCTAAATGGATTGTTGAAGCAGGAGTTAAATATGTATTTTGTTCTTCCATCCAGGATTATATTTCATGGCCTGGTTAGGTCACATAGCTCCGACACTATTACAGAACACATGTCATTCAGAGTGAGGTCCACCAGTGTCCCATGTTTGTTGTTTTATGGGGTAAAGTACATCAATATGGTTGTATCTTATAAGAGCATATTGCATGCATGCAGGAATTGCAAAGTAATTTGCTTTCAAGTGGTTCCTACTGTACTTAGCAGAAGATTGGTCTCAAATACCTCCTTTACACATGGATACAGCTCAAACATGATTCCATCTGACTGCATGTTTGTTGCTTATACCTTCCCGAGAATTTAAAAGCCACAATCGTTACATCACAAAATAATCTATTGGATGGGTTTATATATTTTTTTTGCAGAAACCTTAGTCCACTTAAAGTGGCGCCTATCTCCAAATATTACGTATTTATTTCTCCAAAGATTTAGACGACAAAATACATTTGCTGATTTTACACAATTTGTTTATAGTTATTCTTGATGTGCTCCAATTTGGGCCTGGAAGCAGATTTGCAGAGAGAAAATGTGCAGTAATAATGAGTTAGGATGCACAAATCTGTAATATTACAGTTGTATTGGATTCTGAATGACAGTACCTCATTTGAGTCAGGATTGAACGAATAGGAGTCTTAAACGAGACTAGTCTCAACAAACTAAGAACCCTTGGACCAATGAAAGGTATTTAGTAATCATATTAACGTACCAAAGTTTCCCCTAAGAGACCATAGAACTCTTTTTCACAGAATTTATCCATCTAATTTGTGGGCTGAATTTGTTTAAGGTATTATATTGATCCATGTAAATCGGTCCATGTATGAAATATAATTGATGAAGAATGATTGTGGCTTTACAAAGATTTGAAAAGGACGGCATGTTCCCCAATACATGCTTGAAATGTCATCAATAACTCCCCGCCAATTCATTTTTTATAACCTGCATGCATGACCATTTTGCTTTAGCTTATCATCTTTGCTTACTAACTGCCACACATGGCACTTGTTTCACAGCATGATCCTAATAATTATTTCCTTGCTTGGCGTCACACCTTTGGACATTTGGCCTCAGATGCAACTGTGGCACGTCTAGTATGATATGGCACAGAATGTAATTTCCAAACAGCCTCTTAAGTCCCTTGACTTTGGACAATGAAACTTTGTCCCTTTGTTTGGTATAACCGTGAGTGATATTACAGCTTTCAATTTTTCTTATTGTACATCTGGCCATAACTTCTTCACGTCCCATAGCTTGCAGGTAGTTGTCTTGTCAGCATGTATGTGACACCAATTAGAGGTCGCTGTTTGCCCCATGCTTTCTCTCCTTCACAGTCATTCAATGACAAGCGTAAAAAGAATTTCATCTTTACGCGAAAGTTCCCATTCTACAAGAACAAGGAGCTTGGTGAGCAGGAGGGCAGCGATTCAGAACGTAAGTAGGCCTGCGACTCGCCACACACAAGACAGGCAGGCTCAGGGGGTGAAGTGGTTTGCAGGGTCAGGATGTGTGCAGGAGACGGCCGTTCGGCCGGAGGTCTCACTTCTTTCCCCCCCCCCTTGTGACTATATGTGGCTCTTTTCCTTTTCTGCCATGGCAACGCAGGTTCGAACCATCCGTCTCAACCACCGGGTCAACACTGGCTTTTGAAAGACTTTTATAGGAGTGCTCTCTTAATATATTTTCCCTCACATCAAATACAATTCACCCACCATATTTCTTTGTTTGAACCCAAATGAGAAATGTTGGCCTGGAGACAAATACTTTCATGAATGGATAATGACAAGAAGCGGGGAGGGATTCATCCGATTTGGCTGCCTCGGGTTTGCACAGCGTCTGAACTGAGACAGATGGTCTGACCTGCGCTGACCACTCTAGCCGACGGGCCACTCAAAAGCTCACCAGCTCCCCTAACACATCTTACTTCTTCCTTCCTCATATGCGCCTATCCCTTCCCCCCTTTTCTCACCATCTTGGCTTTCTTGGGACGGATGTGTAGGACATCCCGGGAATAGGTGATGATGGGTATGGGACCAAGACAATGAGTAAGTTGGTTGAGGAACGATTGTCATCTTTTCCACCGAATCCTCCCATGCCACTTAACCCATTTCCCCCATTTGAATTGGGACTCGTCACGCAACCGGTCTCTTCTTCTCAATCCCTTTCGAATGCTTGTTTGCATGCTGCATGCGTCGTGGTTTAGGGCTGCAACTGGCCAGATGTTGGTCTTGTTGATATTACGTTAGACCAAGCGTTTTTTTGGAGCATGTGGAGACGTCGGATGATTCATAGTTCCTCGTTTGTTCGTTTGTCTTGTGGTCATCTTTCAAACCTGAAGTTTGAAAGGTAGTTTTACCCATTGTTTTTTTTTTGTGACACTTTTCATGAAAGTAAAATAAATAACATTGTGAGTGCCAAGTGTTTTCGTAGACTTTGAACGTTGGTTTGCCAGTCCATCTGCGCACAGGACCTGTTATTAGGGTCGATGTATCTCTTATTTCTGAAGCATGTGAATCCACATTGGATAAAGTCTTCTTGATGGCATGTCTGCTGACGATTTTTGTTCTAATCCTCATAGTTATCATTTGACAAATCTAGTCATTTGTAAACATGGTGCCACTGATACATTAGTATTTAAGTCACTTGAATACTTGCATGATTGTTGCAGCCCTATATGGATGTGTACTGCAACACTGTCGGTGTTTTATGTCCTATCCTCCTGTTTCCTGTGACACCCTACGCCTTTTTGCTGGCTAAAGATCGCTTGCATGTTGCTTGTAAGGAATCTGTTGATGTTCTCATTGAGTGTGTGTTTTAACATGGAATGAACACTCCATGAAAGCTGTGCATTCTCACACCATGTAAACAAACGTGACACGCATAACAATGGCCATCGCATAACAACCTGCTAAACACTGAATTACGTGATGAGCCCCCTTCATCAGCATGAAGAATTTGACGCCGAATGATAATGAACTGGAGCTGATGGATAAGGATCAATCCTAGTCCTAGTCGCGTTCATTGAATGTTCCGGGCATTACCGTCTCTTCATTTAGTTTCTAGTGTCTACAGGCCAGATAATGTTTACAACCACAACCTTGAGACGTGATTGTGGTTATGTTTTCCCTAATGTAAACAGATGTTCCAGTTTACTAGGCTAGGTATTAGCAGTTGCTACAGTTTATCTGTAGTTTATCTGTATTTCAGAAAAACATCCTAAAATCTTTTCACATTGAAGCATTCCATTACACTGAATATCCTTCGAATAAGCATTTCGAAGTGAATTTACCCGTCAATTATATTCTTTGTGTAAGGGCCTATTATAAATAAACCATAATTTGCCAGCAGTGCTTCAGTACTATGATTACTTGTCATCATGGACTGAATCTAATTATATACATATTTCCAGATCCTATTATTAACCTCCTAATCAACTTGCACTAAAACCTTTTTATGTTTGAGAAGAAAAAACATAATTATCAAGACATTTTGCAAATCAATGGCTTCTATACTTTAGTAAGATTAATCTCAGATCAGAAAACCAAATCAAAATAAAACAATGTTGAGGTCACACTGGACTCTTATTAAATCATTTTCCAGCAGTCCTTGATCAAGATAATAATTAAACAATCACAGGCTTAACCCCATGAAATCTCAGTCTTTCTAGTAAGTTCTACGGTGTGCTTTCTTCCCTTAGGGAGTCAAGAGGACATGATTCTGTCATATGAGCCTGTTATTCAACAAGAGAGTAAGTATTTATTTCATTCTCCAACACTGTCTTACACTCTATGTTGAATAGTATTCCGTTATATTTATACTTTAATATTTTGTATTCTCTTTTGTTTGTATTTGCTTGCAGTAAATTACGCCAGACCTGTTATAATCCTTGGACCAATGAAGGACAGAATAAATGATGATTTGATATCAGAATTCCCTGAGAAGTTTGGCTCTTGCGTGCCACGTAAGTATTTTTACATGTGTGTAAAACGGAATAATAAGTCATTTTTTCTCTCATTTTCTGTTGATTTTTTGTCACCAACGTGCCCTGTTTGGTTTGCTTTACCATAAATAATCACCTTCATGTTTAGAATGTTTTGAATTACTTTAGTTTGACACTTGTAAGTGTGATTGTCTGGTTAAGAGTTTAACCAGTGTTTACTCGGTTGGGGGGTAATTTCAGGGAAACATGCGTATGGGAAAATAATCACTGCAATTTTGGTTCTGTTTAGTGGACACAACCACTTAATTAGCAAAAAAATAGGCCGGTTCCAAGAGTACAAAGAAATAATCAGAAATTGTTGTCCAAAAACAGGCAAGGGTTAGTTCATGAAGAACAGGTCAAGAGAAGGAAGTAGGAGAGTGGTCAAGGGTCAGACACAGGAGCAAGCGTATGCAGAAGGATAATCCAAGAGATTGAGTCAGAAAACACAGAAACGGGGTGAGGAAAATCACAGAAAATCCAAGGCAGGGTGTAGACAGGTGCCAAAAAAAGGCAAAGTGACTGTTGTGAGAGCGGATCTATACAGGTGATGATTGGAATTTAAAACAGGTGTGTCAAGTGATTCACTATGACTACAATTCAGGAGAGAATGACCTCTGGTGGTGAACAGGGGAAGGGACACGTGGTGCAGGTGTTAAAAAAACCAGAATTGACATTTTAGACATGTCATTGTATCTGAATACGATAGATTCAGTCGTGCCCTTTATCAATTTAGAGACCTTTTTAAAAATGCCATGTATTGTATCATTGTTTTGTGTCATTGATTTATTGTTTTTGATTTCCTTTTCTGCATGTTTTGATCTTGCATGTTCTCATTTTACTCATGTATATTTCATCTATTTTTTAAAACCATATAAAGCAGCTAACACGTCAGGGCAAGAAGGTAAGTCGATTAGTTATTGGTATATGTAAATCAGTAGTGAGAAATGAGAAGTTACATCCAATGGAAGAGTAAATCTGAATTTTATGACAGATCAGAAACTCTCATAATGCGGTCAGTGAAAGGAGACGTTTATTTATTTCTTTATTAGATGTTTGTTCCAAAGATAATTAATTAATGAATCAGTATTGAGCTTTCATGTTATCTGCTTACATTAGTATAGTCTTTATTGTGTTTAAATTGTTTTTTGTTTAATATAATGACTAGAATGACTTGTTAAAAGAACATGGGTAAGTAACTGATAAACAAAATCAGATCAGTCCTTTCAATTAAATGTTTTATTTAATGTTCAGCACTTAATAATATTGCTAGTTTTTTCTTAGTAAAAGGTAATATCTCTAGTATTTATGATAAATACCAATACTCTTGATAAATTGTATTTCAAGGGATTAAAAAGTGTTTAATGGTGAGCCAATTGAAGAGTAATTATCTTTTCTAAATTAAACATAAAAGATAAACAAACTACCCTAGCCTGACCAAAATACATAATAACATGTCCTTGTTATCCATCTGTGCTGATGAGTCTGGCAGTGAATGGCAACAAACCCTTTTGTTTTGCCTTATCCCTCAAGATACCACTCGACAGAAGAGAGACTACGAGGTCGATGGACGGGACTACCACTTTGTCATGTCCAGAGAGCAGATGGAGAAGGATATTCAAGAGCACAAATTTATTGAGGCGGGACAGTATAACGACAATCTGTATGGAACCAGTGTCCAGTCTGTGAAATACGTGGCAGAAAGGGTAAGAGTCTAGGTCAAATCATTGAATCTCTTTTTTTTTTTGTTGGGATATGGTTAATGGTTTCCCCCAATTGATCAATTTTCACCACTTTTAAATTCACAACATTTGGAATCTATCCTAAGGGTGTCAAGTATGACTCTGTGAAAGACTTGTCGGTCACATGGTGTGTTTGATTAAACGTAATCTCCTTTCTGATTCAGGGTAAACACTGCATACTGGACGTATCTGGAAATGCCATCAAGCGACTACAAGTAGCACAACTCTATCCCATTGCCATCTTTATAAAGCCACGATCCGTTGATTCATTAATGTACGTTCTTTTCTCTCCTGTTATCCATTGTGTTGCCTAATTGTTGCCCGAATGATGAATGACTTAATGCCAAAACTCTTGCCTATGTGTTTTCGTATTTGTTAAATAAGTTTCCACATTTTTGGATTATATTTTAACAGAATAATTTCCAAATGTTCCAATGTTATTTCTGACTCAACAAAAGACTCACGACAAACACATATCCTCTTGAAGCTGAACACTCCTCTGACATTCTAGTGAACATATATTTCCCATTATTAATATTAGTATTAAAGATAGATCCCTAAAATCTGTCTGAACCTGCAAAGATTATGTGGGTCTACTAGTTGCCAATGGTATATGGTTTGCACTGAAATAAAAGAGATATATATCTTCTTTTTTTTAAATCTAATGTTAAAGTAATTTATGAGAGTGTAAGATCAAGAATGTGATCATAGTACAAGTCCTGCTTGCAACCTTAACCATTACTATGACAACCACATCCACTTACCTCCCACCCTCTGTTGCCAGGGAGATGAACAAACGGCTCACCGAGGAGCAGGCCAAGAAGACGTTTGATCGGGCCATAAAACTGGAGCAGGAGTTTGGCGAGTTCTTCACAGGTACAGAAGTCATTGTAACAAGTGGAACAATATCAAATGCATACCATCATGACAATGTAGCTATTGGCCTTTCTTCAGGATTCTGTACTGATACGCTCTCTCTGTCTTTGCAGCCCTGGTTCAAGGCGACACTTTAGAGGATATTTACAACCACTGCAAAATTGTTATAGAGGAGCACTCAGGGCCGTACATCTGGATACCTTCGAAAGAAAAATTATAAGACTCCACTTTGTAAAATAGTTTGAATTGTTATGGAAACGGCTAGTCTTCATGATTCAAGTGGACATTAAACTTTTCAGTTTCAATTTGAATATCCTTGAATGTACACCACCAAGTGTTGAAACATTTTAGGCTGAAAGGAACTGTTTGTATAGTTCTAGATTTTTATAGGAAAATTTCAGTGGGAACTGAATGAATAAGGGACATGTGTCCGTGTTGACACTGTGGAGTTCCAAAGGAACAATGCAAGATGACATCTGGGTCCTTCCCACCAAAGGAAAGAAAAAAAAAGACAAAATGGCTGCCCCTCTTTCTTTAAACCCAATGTTACTGGTTAGCACTCATTTTATCCAGACACCTCACATTAGTAGTTGATATTCTGCATCTATTCCCTCTTGCATACTACTTTTTTTATTGTTTTTATTTTTTAAATTTATTTAATGAGATTGAGGCCAGGTTTAATTTTAACAACCCTAATCCTAATTATTTCTTAAAAATTGAAAATTGTTGTGAAGCAACTTCTGTTATCAATAAAGTGTGAAGAGAACTACTGTAAGTATCAAAAATATGACACTATATTTTGCTATTGAGTGAGCACTACAGCACAGAAAGTACCTATATATCATTGAAATATAACTTTGATTAAAAAAGGTTTAAAATCTTATTTTACCTGTGTAATGTGTGTTGGTAGATGTGTGTGGTAGATGGTAGCAACATACTTAAACAGACATTAGATGACATGAAAGACTTCATATAGTTAATTCCCATTCAGTCACAACAATGGTGCTGTGCCTTAGCTAGTTAAAAGCACCTGACTTGTAAACAGGAGGTACTGGGTTCAGCTCCCAACAAGTTTAATTGTGAATTGTGCACATCTTAGTGTCTGCATTGCACGTGGAACATTTAAAACACTTCCATATAGATCCATGATTTGGCATGCCTCTGGCCTTAACAAAATGTTCCCGGCTAGCTCAGTCGGTAGAGCATGAGACTCTTAATCTCAGGGTCGTGGGTTCAAGCCCCACGTTGGGCGCTGTTTCATTATGCTGTCTGATCCTTCATCATGAAAGGGTTCTCATGTTGTTGATTTCCACTTCATCTCATCAAAGGTTCTGTGGCTTAGCTGGGTGAACGTGCCCGTCTTGACAGCAGGATAACCAGGGTTCAACTCCCAGCAGTTTTTCACAGAGGGTGTGTTGTTAATGACAGATTTGCAAATTAAGTTGGATAGCATTATTTCACAAACAAAACATTTTATTGAAATTCAATATTGTTTTAAGTATGTACACTATTTATATTGATTATACAGACAACGTTTTGCATGATCAATTAATTTAAAAAAAACTATTAACATTGCAGCATTGCATAGCAGATTTATAAAAATGATCAAATGTTCTTGAAAAAAGATTATAAATACAGGGCATACTTTTTATATTCATAAATACTAATGTTTGAAGCCTGTTGGTCTGTTACATGGCAGTGTCCAGCATGCTTACAGTCATTTTACAATATGTGCACAATATGTGTTGGTTTTTTATGATTCCATCTGAAATAGCGAAGAATGCGTAGTTGACAGGAGTGGCGGTCACCTGATCCTGCACGGTGCCCCCTCGCCTCTACATGGCAGTGCTGTCATCAACCGGTCGTGGCAGGAAATAGACAGCCTTCTGGCCGAGGTGTGTCGAAGGGCCTGCTTTGGGCTGGCCGTTCTTCTTCAGGGCCAGATACCAGTTGCTGTACTTCCGAGACATGTAGGTGTTGTAATGGTTTTCTTCCATGGTCTCCTGAAAGTAGCACTCGTCCTGTAACGTGGGCTGGGTGAGCAGGGAAAAGGTTGAGCAAACAAAATGTACTCTATCCGAGACAAGACACTCACCAAACGAGAGTTACATTTCGTCATGTAGCAGACACTCATGTCCAGAGCGACTTAAAGTAAGTACAGGGACGTTCCCCCCCGCGGCAAATAGGGTGTGCCTTGCCCAAGGACACGTCACGGCTGGGAATCAAACCGGCAACCTTCTAATTAATAGCCCAATTCCCTAACCTCTCAGCCATCTGACTCCAAACACCATAAAGAGGGTCGACTGACAATGTATTTCCAAAAATGTTTGTGAACTTTATACTTCAAGTTTAATGAAGTGAATCCAGGTGATGGTAATTGCGATGGAGTCTCCAGTGACACGCACTCACCGATGCAAAAACGTGCCCATCTTTGTCCATGGCCAGGTAGAGTGCTGTTTTCAGCCCTTTTATGACTACAAGTCCCGCACTCACTGCTTTCACTCTCAGGATGGCTGCAAAAACATGAATAATGACATAACGACAAAGAGTCAAATCCATCCGTCTGCCTCTAATAGGTAGAATAATATTACACAGAGGGTTACAAGGATGTCTGGACATTCAAAACAATTTAATCAAATAAAAATTTATTTGTAAAGGCCTTTTTACAAGCAATGTCACAGAGGGCTTCACATACGCCCATAGAACTGCCCCTCAAGACATTGGATCTTATCTATTATATGTATTTTCTATTGTATGATTTGATGTGAACCTACATATCAAATTGTTTCTTAATTCAAGTAAACTAATGTAAAGCCAGTTCAATTTCTAAATCCATTAATGAGATATCAAATCAGGTTTTGTGATTATCGAATTACAAAGAGTAATTTTATGCCGCAAATAAGGACTATGTAATTCAGCTTCAATGGTTGGTCTGATGTTTAACGGTGGGGGAATAGTGTCTCAACTTATTCAAGCATACCGTGAATGTCGTTTTCCTGCCTGCTACCGGTGACAGTCCCATCCGGTAGAATTCTCAGATGATGTCCACCGTTCATGCTGTAGAGACGGGTGACAGGTTTGTAGTCTTGTTGTGACAGGTCAAGAGTCGATGGTCCCAAAGACAGGACAGAGACGTCCCCCTCTGTCATTCTGAAAAGCGGTTGGGGACACACCACAGTGCCCACTAGATGTGCCTGTGGCTGGAAAACAGAAAGAGTTTGCACTGAGATCACAAGCCCCTAATGAAAACAGCTCTGACATGGTTTGATACCACATTGACTGTAAATGCATCGACTCTCTCCATACCAATATCAGAGACATTAAGACATCTTTACATTAAATATTGATCATACAATGCAATACGCTAAAGATTAGTGGCCTATTAAACGTATTCAAACCACCAATAAGCCTACTACGCCTCATATTTTTACATACACTACTGTACATATACAATAATACTTCACTTTAGCTTGTTTGGCTATGTTACTAGGTACAGTATGTGAGAAAAGCAAATGCCGTGATTTACAGGAACCATAGATCACCTATCAATCCCAAAATCAGTCACCCAGACAACCAAGTCGGAAACCCTTTGCCAAATCGAGTCTTCCAAAGCCTTTGCTGACCTCCTTCGCCATAAACAATTCAGCCCTGGCTGGAAGTAAAAACACAAGTCGTATCTTTCATTCCTCAGAAGCAGTTCACACAGTCCAGCCTGCCCCTGTCGAATATGAAGAACACGGCTAAACCAGCCTGCCGCCGTTGCAACTGTTTTTATCTAGGGAGCCCTTTGACTCCGCATCCGAAATGACTTGGAAATCCATCAGTCCAGTTTTGCCCGGCCGACTGCTTAAGAAGTGGAAGGGAGAAAAAACTGCCGCAGGAGGAATGTGAGGCCTGCCCACACGGACTCCCAGCTCCGGCAGCGACAGAGCAGGGGGGGAGAGGCGGGGGGTGGATGCTGTGGGAGGAACACACAGCGATACGGGAAGTGGAGCCAGGGTGCCAGACTGCTCCACCACAGTCAGAAAACCCTCTGGTGTTAGTGACGTCCGGATGGTGCCTGGCCCCAAAGTGGGAAAAAGAATCTCCAACCCTGGCCTCGGATCAGCTTAGCTCCCTCCTCCTACTGAGAGGGGAAGTTCACCTCTCAGGAAGGGTCAGCTGACCTCGGATCAGCCCGGGAGCCCAGACAGTGTGGGACGGCTGACCGTTACATACCTGCGACAAACCCACGAGCCAGCATGGCTTCCCGTTCCCCTCATCCAGGGCGAGGCTGGAGTGGCCCCCCGTTCCGCAGTGGCGAACGTGTGTGCGGCTTTCAGCCGGCAGTCTCGTGGGTACAGCTGGTTTCCTCCCGGTGCTAGGAGGGGCAGTGTGGCACCCTCTGTATTTGTGCACCATCACATTGCCCCCCCCCCCCCCCCCCCCCCCCGCCGACGTCAGCAGGGTCTATTTCGGCAGCTGCTCGTAAGACACTATGTTTACCCAGCAGGCTAACTCAGTGACGCGGGCGGCGGGCTGAGCAAAGGCCTGCGCCTCGCCGGGAAGTGAGCCGGATGCCTCTGACCCGACACATTCCTACTAGGGTGTCTTGGAGACACGGGAGAACGACACAGGTCCAAACATTCACAGGGATTCGCGCTAGAGATGCCAGGGACACATCTGTGACAAGCGGTCACAAATCCTCCCCCCCCCCCCCGTTTGCCCAGCACATGTTATGTCTTCTCTGCTGTGGCAGCCGACGCATGGCAACACTGCCGTAGCTCCGCAGACAGAAGTGCAGGAAGTGTGCGGTCCGCCCTTGAATTATTGACAGGCCTCTTTTCTCTCTCTCTTCTCCCAAACTGCCCGGTTTCATTATTCATTCCGAGTGTCTGCCTTGTAAATCATTTATAAAACTGGGGCAGAGCTCTGTACAGACGAGTCCTATTGGTCCCAGCCTTTCTATCCTACTCTCTCCAGACACAAGAACTACTGACATGATAAGGAATTGTTATTATTAATATTAGCAATATTCACATACCTGCACACGTCAGCACATACTGTGTTTACATGTCAACTACGATTGCAAACCAACCCACCCAGTCTATCTGCAGGAGCAGGTCTTGAAAAAAAGTTTACAAATGTTTCTTATTTTCACAAACCTTGTTGCAGTGAACATTGTGAAACATATACCCTGTTCATGTTTGACAACGACACAAACCATGACCACCCAGTAGTGGTATCTGGTGAGGTTTGCTTTGGCCATGAATATCTTGTTAAGATAGACTCAGTCCTCGATTTGAAGATGAGCCGTCAATACCTATGACAACCAGGAGGTGGCGCAATGATCTAACAAAACATTTTAATCGGTTTGAGGAAACCCAAATCAAATCTAACCCCGGTTATACACATGCATTGAAAGAATTGTTCTGTCTTTATTGCAGGACAATCGGCCAACAATTGGCTTAGCCCATTCTTTCTGTAACTGCTGGAGGTAGGGCGTTCTCATATAGAGCACCTCTTCTTTGGAACAAATTACCCATCTCAATTAAGGAAGCTGATACTGTCTCGACATTTAAAACTAGATTAAAAACGTTCTTGTTTAGTCAATTCTATGATTGTTAAAGGGAAGTATGTGTGTACTTTCTATGTAAACCTGGGGTGTGTGCTTGCCTATGTGTGTATCACATGTAACTTTTAAATTTTAATTATAGCTTATGTTCACATTGCCCAGCTAGATGTTACAAATAAAGTAAACCTGTTACTGTATATTGTTAGTATTATTATTATTATAGTTCCGTTGCTGTATATTGTTACTGTTATAGTTTTTATTACTAGTTGGAGACAACGGGGGACTGGTTGTTTTCATCCTTATTCGTATAAGTATAACCTACTTTAGAGTTCTTTCCCCTGGAACAGATTTCATGTTCCAACTGAGGGGGGCTGTCGTTGTTTTGGTGGGTGGGGCTGCATCAAATACCCTTTTTGCTCTGTTAAATTGCCACACTAGTCCACACTTGACCGGTGGGGATCTCATTCTATTATGACTGTAACTGTTAGCTGCTCCTGGCATTCTCTAATCCCTGCTCTCCTCTCTGTCCCCCCCCCCCCCCCACACACATTCCCTGTGGTGTGGGGGGTTTGAGCTGTCAGGACCTGCTTGGTCGTCGGTCTGCCTACGCTGAACCAGGTCGTCACCCGGAATCCAGTCTCCATGACGGCCAACAGCGAGTTTCCCGGTCCCATCCAACGTCTATAAAGCCGAACAATGGATTTTGGTGTTTCAAAACCCATTGACACTGTATGACTATGTTTAGCTTGTGTTCTGCTCCTCTCTCTTACCAACCGTCTCTGGAGGAGGGGATCCCTCTCTGAATTGCTCCTCCCAAGGTTTCTTCCATTTTTTCTCCCGGTGGGAGTTTTTCTGGGAGTTTTTCCTTGTCTTCCTTGAGGGTTTAGGTTGGTTGAGGGGCAGTTCTATGGGCGCATGTGAAGCCCTCTGTGACATGCTTGCATGTAAAAAGGGATATACAAATAAATTTGATTTGATTTGTAAAATTGAGGACAATTTAGGGATACGTTGACAATCAAGTGCAGGCTGTCAGCTTTAATTTAGGCTAAAAACATTGTTTGTGGTGTCAGATGATTATGTTTGGGTGATGCTAATGGTTAACAGATTTAAGGCAGTCATTGTTTCTAAAGGATATGTTACTTTCCAAAGATTTTTGGTGCATAAAATGGGAGACCGTTGGATCTCATGAGATCATTCTCTAATTAAATCTGACAACGGCACTTATGCCATCAGTCAAACTCAAAGTGCTCGAAAACCAGACTAAAATATGTCACTGGTCAAGTCAGGATTTTGATTTTCTAACTTTAGCTTACTTCAGGGTGTCTTTTGTTATGAAAAAGTCTGTTCAGGAAGGTACACTTTATATTAGGCTGCTGACAGAATAGGCGACCCACAAACTAGTGAGAAAACTGTGTACGAAAACAATGGGGATAAGCCAAACAATTGTGTCTACTACTATAGACACACAAACAATGTTTTTTGGCAATATCTCTCTAAAGAAACTCCATCCAATAGGCAATGTTTGTTTTTAAAACGAGTGAATACATAAAGAGCTATTTTGTCCTTGTCGCTCATCATTGGTTAGATGTTTCATACGATATTGAAAATCGGTGTGGACTAAAGCGAATTATAGAAATTCCCCGCTCGACTGACATCACTTTTCGTGTCCAACCATCTTTCGTCTTGTAAAACTGTAGCTCGTATCACTTCTTTAGACTCTTCCTGAAACTAACAATGCCATTGGCTGCAGGAAACATCAGTCATAGGATTATCTGTTTCGGGGTAGGTTGATACGGACGCCGATGACTGAGAGAAAGCTCTGCTTTTAAAACGCCCAGGAAAGAACCCGCAACTACCCATACTATCTATTCCTTCAATTTGCTTGACCACGGTGACACGGACTTGAGGAATGCACAAGTTTACCAGAGATCTTTGACAGCTGCGCATTAATTCATCCTTCCGTAGGCTACTTTCCCTTCGGAGCAGGAACATTTTTTTGGAGTGTGTTTTTGAAATGCGGTTTGGATAGGATCAGCGATAAATAGAAGCATATTTTCACGTTTGCACGCTTGCATGCCGTTAAAAGCAAGATAACTGGGTGGATGCTGTGCTTACAGTAATGTAGTCAGGTGTCTGGATCAATTCGCCCACTGTGTAGACATCTTATCATTGGATTGCACATCACCACCAGTCAAACATTTTATTCCTCCTCCGACCTTACTGGTGCTTGTAGTCAGGGTGGAAACATGGGGTTGCCCGCCCTGGAGTTCAGTGACTGTTACCTGGACAGTCCTCAGTTCCGAGAGAGATTAAAGTCACACGAACTGGAATTGGACAAGACGAACAAGTTCATAAAGGAGCTGATCAAAGATGGGAAGGCACTCATCCAAGCACTGAAAAGTAAGACGATCCTTTTAGGAATTAAAAGAAAGACTGTATGATTGCTTGCAACAATGTAGCACTTCGTGATGACTGTTCTACTTCGGTTTGAAATGTCCACTAAACTGATCATTATTTTTAGAACGGCTGTAGTACGTCATTTTTCCACGTAGAATATGATAGCCTACTGTAAAAGTTACATGTATTTCAGAAGTTTTTATAATAGTAAAAACGGTGTTATTATCACACTGCTGTACCATATCATTGTATATATAGTATGATGTGAGACATAATCATCAGCAACCTGCTTGTCAGTAAATAGACAGGCTTTGGTGACAGGTGTTTGTTAAATAACGCCCAACCTGTATTCATCATCGCCCCATTTAGAAGCCTTTGTTTACACATTGTTATTATACCTCGTGTTTTGTGACTCAGAGTAGTACATTACCTGAATGTTCCACTTTACTTTGTTTGTGATGGATACTCAAAGCGCTGCAGGCCAATACATTAAAAGCTTTGCCCTTTATCACTCAAAGCTCCCATCAGCTGACTTTGACAATCTGGACAGTTCTGCCTTTGTCTGTGAGGACGATCCAGAAATCAAACAGAGAGACCATTACCCCTGGGTCAGAGGGACACTAGATGGGGAGGGAGAGAGATAGGGAGAAAGAGACGTTGTTTTCGGGTTGTTTCCGAACTTAGCAAAATGGTACTGGCATGTTCTGTCCTGTCTGCCTGCCTGTCTTGTCTGCCTACATGTCGTGTGGTTTCTGTGGTCAGCCCAGAGCTTGCAGCACCAGCAGCAGCAAGCCGTGTTTCAGCAGGCTCGGTGTCGCGTGTAAAATCCCATGTCGACCCGTCATTATACACAGATGACGTATCCCTGCCCAGCGACCACAAACACGGCTTCTGTTAATTACTGAAAACAACAACCCCTCAATTATTGTGCTACTGGTGGCGCTGGAGAAGACTGCGTGTTTTCCGATATCTCGATGTCTCTGTTACAAACAGCGGAAATGAAAAGCCCCCCGAAAAGCTGTCTGTGGTGAACCTCACCTCGCTTCAAGACGGTATTTATCTTTATCTTGGGCCTACATCTGCTTGAGTGATCTATCCAAGGAGCACAGATGGGGACTGTCACTTCATGCGAAAGCATTCACATCTATGGCAGCGAGCTTTTCGCGTTGTAGTTTTTTCTGCCGAGGGATGGTTTTACGCCTGGTCAGATGGATCCACGCATTATGCGTTCGATTGACATCTTAGTTTAGGAGGCTTGGAGTCATATAACCATAGACTTAACGTCTAAAGGGCGAGACGGCTCATTTGAGTTTTTGTTTCGGTGTGTGTGTGTGTGTGGACCATGATGTGAAACCGGAATGGATATGTACCGCAAGGCCCAGTTAAGTGATCAGATGTCACCAGATGGAGGGTTAGGGAATCGGCCAGGTCTAGAGTTCTTTTTACACGACCAGGGCCCACATTCAATCTTTTTTCTTTTTGCTGTTCACTCCTCCGTAGCACCGTGTTGACTGCGTTTCCCAGGCCACTGCCATCCCATAATTCGCAATAAGATCCTGGACGTAAATGAGCCTCATCAATGGAGCATTCCTGAGCCGGGGATGACAATCTCCGTCCTCAAGGCTTGACAATGACCTTTTGAATTTGCAGGAATGACCTCCAACTGTATCTGACCCTTATTGCCTACGAAGGGGCTGATTTTAAAGTTCCCTCTCTCCAACCATCTCTGTCTGTGGTTAGCAGTCACAGCAGTGTTCACCTGTCTCCTCTGGTGATGGATGGTAGGCCTTCCCACACACACGCACACACACACACACACACACACACACACACACTGACTGGTACTTTCACAGCCGTGGTGAGGGGATTCACATTTTTCCTCGGTTGGAGGGAAGAGAGATATCGGGGGTCTCTATGGAGTTAGATTAGTTTCATAATTCAAACAAACAAACGCAACACGATTCAAACAAATTTAACACGATCCAAACAAACGTAACACGATTCATACAAACATAACACGATTCAAACAAACAAACGTAACATGATTCAAACAAACGTAACACGATTCACAAATGTATTTCGTGATTCACAATTGTAACGCGATTCACAAATAAATGACCCTATTACATTCGTTTGCAACCTGACAAACACAAATTACAAATCCCTGCATTCGTTGGTGTGAATCCTTGCATTCGTTCGTGTGGATTTTTGGAACTTTCCTGACGCGCTTTGATCCACAAATGCATTTTTTCTAAAAGATATCCTCAGCAGCCTATCAGGTCGTCTCTTCCAATTTTAGCCAATCACATTAACGTGTCTATGTGGACTTCAACAACCTGCCATAATGACGGACATCGTCTCCTTCAGATCATGAGCAATGTCGTCTGGTTGCATGTAGGTGAAATATTGCTTGTTAATCTTATTAAACCGATGATCATACCTGATTAAATATTGTTGAGAATGGCAGGATTCATGTTTAGTCATTTTCCGTGTTTCCTAGGCTAACGCAGAGCCCGTCTACCCATATTAGACATTCTCCGGTGATTGGCTAAAATTGGAAGAGACGACCTGATAGGCTGCTGAGGATATCTTTTAGAAAAAATGCATTTGTGGATCAAAGCGCGTCAGGAAAGTTCCAAAAATCCACACGAACGAATGCAAGGATTCACACCAACGAATGCAGGGATTTGTAACTTGTGTTTGTCAGGTTGCAAACGAATGTAATAGGGTCATTTATTTGTGAATCGCGTTACATTTGTGAATCACGAAATACATTTGTGAATCGTGTTACGTTTGTTTGTTTGAATCGTGTTATGTTTGTATGAATCGTGTTACGTTTGTTTGGATCGTGTTAAGTTTGTTTGAATCGTGTTGCGTTTGTTTGTTTGAATTATGAAACTAATCTAACTCCATAGGTCTCCGCTGTCACCAGGGAGACGGAAAGAGATGCCTGTGCTGAACGTGAGTCCAGTTCGACTGCCACGACAGAGAGGAGGCAGAGAGGAGGGAGGGGGGGGGGGGGAAGAGAGAGGACGGGGGGAGGGAGGGAAGGAGGAGGAGGGGGTGTTGCTATTGCTCAAGGCATTCCGCTGAATACGTCAGATGGAAACAAAGGACAAAATGTGTGTGCGTGTGTGTGTGTGTGTGTGTGTGGCCGTGTGATTGTGTGTGTGTGATGAGGCTGGTGGGGGTCGGCATGAAGAAAAGGGGGGGGGGGGGGGTGAATATTCTTTGAGCAGTGACGTCGTGGGGTGGGGGTGGGGGGGTTCGAGCAATGCTTCTTCTATTGTCGAGGGATCTTCTTAGATCAGCCCACAAAGAGGCGTGCGTGTGCGTGTGTGTGTGTGTGAAAGAAAAACCCACAGAGCTGGAGTGGGTCAGTCAGAGAGAGAGAGGTCTGCTCTCTCAATACCTTCCATGGAAACATGTCGACTCTAGTTCTCCTCCGGGCGTCCCAGACTCCTGGGTCTCCACCTGCCCTCTCATACGAGACGCACCCTCTGGCCTTACTGAGGTGTGTCCACAGCCACAGTGGCATACAGTGTCCGTGCTGCTCTTATCCAGAGCGACTTACAGTAAGTACAGGGACATTCCCCCCCGAAGCAAGTAGGGTGAAGATGCCTCGCCCAAGGACACTATGTCATTTGGAACGGCGGGGAATCGATCCGGCAACCTTCTGATTACTAGCCCGACTCCCTCACCGCTCAGCCACCTGACACCCAGGACCAGCTCGTCTCTAGAACCTTCTCGTCTCCCTTCGTCCCTGAGGTCATATGGAAAACGGGCTGCCTGCGATGCAGATTTCCATCTATGCATGCATGCACATGTAGCTGAACTGTAGGTTAAAAAAACGACATATTTACATTGCTTCCTCCTCCTCCCCCCCCCCCCCCCCCTACCAACACATTCCACGCACTTCTCGTTTGTCTCCAGGCTAGGGTTCCTGAAATTGAACCCGCGTGCTCGCCTTCTAGACTCGGGCTAGTGGGCAGAACATCTGGCTGTGCAGGTGGAGCTTCTCCAAGCAGGCAGCGGGGCCTTATCGGAACGTTCTTAGCGAAACCTGGCCAGCCAGACTCACGGTTTGAGGAAGAGAGGGAGGGAGGGAGAGGAAGGGGTGACGAATGACAGAGAGAGAGCCAGAGAGAGTGTGTCGGGGGGAACTGAAAGTCCAGTTCGGTGCCTCGACGTCACTATTTTCTGCTTCTAAGAAAGACTGAGTCGAGGGCATCTTCACAGGCATCCGTCGAGGCCTATTCGTGAAAAGGGGATGTGGGACTCACGCGCCGTATTTTAGGCCAGCGTCTCTTGATCTCAGCCGCTTCTAAATAAAAGCAAACCCGTCATGTTTCCGTTTTTCATGGCAACAAAAAAAAAAAGGTCTCGCTAGTACACTGTACTCAAGTGCTCCTTTTCTTCCATTTAGAACTATCCAACTGTTCTCTGGCGTGTGTTCACACACACATAAAACATGAAACCACACACAAGAAAGAGGAAAAAAACTCAACAGGCCTGGTCTCAGTCTAAAGCCTGTCGCGTATAGCTTCGTGTGAAGAACTCGCAGTGTGAAGCTCAGAAGGCCTCCTCTGCAGAGGGTACCTCTGCCCTGCCTCGGAGTCAGAGGCGTGAGGAGCAGAGCAGAGGCAACGGCCTGCGAGGAGAGCGCAAGACAACGACAGCTAACTCGGTGGAAGGCAGATTTACGATCGCAATTCCTTTTTGTCCTCTCAACACGGTAGACGTGACGTCTTGCCATCAAATCTTTGGAAAGATTGTTAGAGAGAGAGAGGGAGGGAGAGGGGGAGAGAGGGGGAGACTCACAACAAATGTGAAAACCTCCTTCAGTGTGAGAAGGAGAGTCAGAGAGACCCTGGGCAGGTGTCATGCTCACAAATGACTCACATACTTCGAGGCCGGCTGCAGGTGTGCTGTGGCCCAACAGGAGCACATCTCACACATGGTATCGATCAAAGACAACTCAAAATAGACTGGTCATGATCTAAAAAAAGATGTTGCTGCTCAGAAGTCTGGCCAGACTCGAATATTTAGGCTGTTTTTTGGGGGGGGAACTCTGAGGCTTTACTGGCAGCAAGAGCTTAAGTGAAAAGCCACAGTTGTTTAGTGTAAGAGCTTGAATTTCTTTTGCTGACTCTTTCAAGGCATGTGCACACCAGAAACATTTTAACGTTAACTTTTAACTTTTTTTTTAAAGTAGTTCTGTCTTAAAGACCTAAATGAAGCATTAGTAGCCAATAAACTCTTGAACCATGGTAGTATTGTGACTTTGACAGCATACTGTCACTGGCATCCCCCTTGCTTGTCTGTGCATCTCTTCCAACAGTTTTATTTTTTGTCCCTTTCCATGGAATACATTTTTTACATTTCATTTGTTGTTTCTCTCTCTTTCTCTCGCCCCATCAGCACACACACACACACACACACACGCCCACACAAACGCACACACAGACGGACACACACGAGGAAGATCAATATTGGATAAGTGATCCCGATCGCGTGGAGCCGCACCCCTGTTGCTCTCCTGCGCGCAAACACTTTGTTCTTTCTCGTCTCGCCGTCGATTCATTCGCGTAGTCGTGATCCGCCCTGTCTGTACGTTCAGCCGTGGATCCGCGTGTGTGCGGGGGCCACATCTGTGTGTGTGTGTGGCCAGCCAAGGCCCAGGGCCCCCGGTCGGGCCCAGGCCAAATCAAACAAACCCCAACATACTGGCAGGAGGCGAGGGAGAGCCAGAGTGTGGATGTTCGTGAGCTTCCGACTGTTTCCTCCAGCGCCAGCTCCAAAAATAACCCCCTGCTAGCATGATTTAATCCACGGGCAGACCTCTGTGTGTGGGGAGGGGGGGGAGGGAGGGAGGGTGGGTGCAGCCAACTAGATGCTGTCAAAATTCAGGCTTATGGGAGTAATCTGTGAAGAAGGGGGTGGACAGGGGGTAGCGTGGTGGGATGGGGGCAGGGGGTGTGTGTGTGTGTGTGTGTGTTAACAGGGTGAGGAGGGTGCCGTACATGTTGTAGACTGATCCTCTACAGCCTTCTGGTAAACCTTTAATCTCCCAGCTCCTCCACGATCACCTTCTAACGTTCCGTTAGAACAGGAGGCCACTGCAGCTTGGCCTGGCCTGTGGTTGCCTGTGTCGAGTTGAACCGGACCCAACTCGAGTCTATTCTGTGTTCATTTCTGTTATGCTCCCAGTGAGTCCGAAACAGACATATTTCTGTTTAATATCTCAATACGTGTCATGTGACAGTTTTTTTCTTTCTTTTTTAAGGCAACCTTCGGCATCTTGAGACCTTGAAGCTGTTTTGAGAGTTCTGTTGAATATTTACTCACTAAAGACAGTGAAACTTTACAGCAAACAAATGTAATGATCACTGGCTTTTGGTACGTTGGTAAGTCAGTTTGGAGCAAAGTCCTTATGACCTGCTGCATATATACCATTTACTGTCTAAATGACTTTAGATATCTGCAAACTAAGGTTCTCATAATGTAGGACAGTATTCACCCAGACAAAAACAGAAAATGTATCCTCTAACAGAAATACATATGAGGAACATACCGATAGCACAGCTCAGTATAATATTAACCTCACTGAAAAGCCCTTTCTACTATAGAAAGCTGTGTAATGGCGTTTCACACGGTCGACAATTAGCTTGGCTCGCAAACATACAAGTGAATTTCCGTATCGGTTTTCGTCTTTTATATGCGTCGTATGTACTTCCAATAGAGCTCTTTTCCAGCAGTGAATATAGGAAAGTTAAAATGCACAGAGCTGACGTGCGATATGTCATATTCAACGCAAAGGTCAAAGTTCACTTCACTGGTATCACGGACACACATCTGTTTATGCGACACGTGCTCCGACGAACGGATGTCTGCAGTGAGACAGAAAGTACGTTTGTGTCCCATGTAGCTCTGTTCCTGGTGCCAGGGGCGGCTGGGAGTTCTAAAAAAGGCTTCTAAACCCCCAAAATGGATTCACCCAACGAGAGGGAGAGAGGGAGAGAGGGAGAGAGACAGAGAGAGACAGAGAGAGACAGAGAGAGACAGAGAGAGACAGAGAGAGAGAGAACAATTGGACCAAAGTTGGTTAGCAACAATAATCTTGTAATGTGAGAGGGGTCGGCAACGTGTCCAAACTCGAACGGGGAAGTCTCCTGGGTGGCTCGTCGATTATTTATGTTCGCTATTTTTGGCACTGACTGTACACATTCATCTGAGAAACAACTCCAGATTGATTGTGTACACTTACACCAGCCCACCTTGTAGCGAGGGATCTCAAGTCGGTGGAAAGGGTTTTTAAATGAGGTTGGGCTTTCCAAACCGACAATGTTGAAAATTGTGTTTGTTTGTATGTTGATTGGAAGCGTCCATTTGTACGTCACTCTGATTCTGCGGTTTGTGAGACGAGTTTGAACCAACAGTGTTGTTTTTTTTAACAACTGTACATTTCCTTGGGAGTTGTCTGTGTCACCCCCTTCCGGCGACCTCTCTCTCTCTCTCTCCTCTCTCTCTCTCTCTCTCTCTCTCTCTCTCTCTCTCTCTCTCTCTCTCTCTCTCTCTCTCTCTCTCTCTCTCTCTCTCTCTCTCTCCCTCTGTCACCCCCTTCCATCTCTCTTTGTCTTATTTTCTCTCTGTGCGATAAGAGAGAAGCGACACACAGCTCACTGTATACTGGCTGTAGGGGAGGAGAAGCCCTTTTTCCGTGTGGCATTGAGAGTTTACCATTTCGCTGTCCAGGTGGAGTCCAGCCCCTTGCCCCCTCCCCCCCCCCCCCCCCCCCCCCATCCCATCTGCCCCTTCTGTGCTCTCCTCGGCTGTACCCAGCCCCGGCCCCGGCCCCAGCCCCGTCTCCATAACTCCCCCACAGCCTCGCTGTCCTGTGGGCTCGTGGCCAGGGCCTGTGGCAGGTGTCGGGGAGGTCAGGCAACACACACCCACATGCTCCCACATGCGTGCATGGATGCATCCAGAACACACGCCCGCACACAGGCACCAGCCACACACACACACACACACGCTCCCACATGCACCACGCAGCAGAGAAACCATCCAAGCCACACAGTTCATAGCTGTGCTGCACAGAGCAATTTGCCAGCCAAATACCAAGTCGGACTTTCCTTTTTTTTCTCTCTCTCGTCTCTCCGCTCTTCTAGCCTTTTCCGTGCTCTCGGTGTCGACTGGATTGCGTTTACGCTGTACGCACACACACACACACGCGCGCGGAACGAAGCTCGCTTAGGGGTTTAAAGTTAACCGTCATGGCTTGCTGTTATAATGGGATTGTCCCGATGACCTAGAATCCTTCTGGAACCCTCAGGGACCTAGGAGAGGAGGGGAGAGAGGGTAGGAGGGGCGAGAGGGTAGGAGGGGCGAGAGGGTAGGAGGGGCGAGAGGGTAGGAGGGGCGAGAGGGTAGGAGGGGCGAGAGGGTAGGAGGGGCGAGAGGGTAGGAGGGGCGTGGATTATCTCGGGATCCCTGCCCTCTCCCAAACTCTGCCCCATGAACGGGGGGGGGGCGTGTTTCTAGCGAGAGAAAAGGGTGGGGGTGGGGGGGGGGGAATCGCACATGCAAACAGTCTGATGAATATTCATGGGGGGGGAACGCCCAATACCGTCGCCGCTGAGAAACGACTCGTAGGAGTCGTGGAGAGGATCACAGACAGGGGTTTTGCCCTTCATCCAATTCTGTTTGAAGTGGGAATCTTCAGCCCCCCCCCCCCCCCCCCCCCGGGTTGTTTATCCCTGCTTGTTGTGTAACGGCTCAGTTGAAAGAGGGCCACCGAGATTCTGAGGCCCGGGTCACTGGGGGGGGGGGGGGGGGGGGACAGTCCCCGCGTCACGTCTGATTGGACCAGCGGCGAAGTGGTCCCTCGTATGGTCTGTCGTGATAACGCTGTGATCTCTGAGGCCGCTGTAAAAGTGCATCTCTCTCTCTCACTCTCTCTGTCTCTCTCTCTCTCTCACTTTCTCTCTGGCTCTCTCTCACTCTCTCTGTCTGTCTCTCTCTCTCTCTCTCTGGCTCTCTCTCTGTCTCTCTCTGGCTCTCTCTGGCTCTCTCTGTCTCTCTCTCTCTCTGTGTTTCCAGGCTCTGTCCTCCCGTATCCGGCCACAATGAAAGCCGATTGAATGAGGCCACGCCGGGGCGCCTCGAGTCAGCCAATCAGCACCGAGAAAGCTGCTCAGTTTCCAGGTCAAGAGTCACACCAAGTGGCCGTGGCGTGATGCAGGGAATTCCGGGTACATTTGTGACAACGCAGTGTATTTGTGGTGGTTCCGTACGTCAGTGCTGTTGACACAGCCCGGTTCAGTCGCTGTGTTTCGTCGTTGTGTAAACACACGCAGAGGGCACGCTAGCACGGCCAGGGTGGTAGCGCTGCGTGAACCGTGCTGAAAACACGCAGACAAGGTCACCCCCCCTTCCCCTCTCTCACGACTGGTAACAACACCAGAGACTCGCTTTCCTTTCCTGCAATGTCTCAGGGAATGTGCGAGGTTAGTTTTATACAAATGATTGTTTTAAAGTCAGACAAATTGAATGTAAAGGTTTCTGGACAACATGGAAAGCAAGAAAGGTTTGTGTGGAAGCCCTTTCCTAGTGTCGGCACCTATGACATTCTTTGTATGTTGCACTTGAGGCATTGTCCCTGTCCTGTCATAAGAATGATGTACTACTGTAGTTATGTGATGTTCCACTGTGTCTGGTGAAATACAGACTGTTCCCTGGAATCAACTACTGAAATACTATTAGAACTGTGCACTTCTGGTTCTTGATGATCTGCTATTTCATTCTGGATGAAGTAAAAATAGTAATAAAGAACTGGGTTTAGTCTGGTGTTCATGTGGACAGTAGAACTGGTTTTATACGGAAGTGTGCAGAGTAGTTGACCAAACTGCGGGTGACTTGTGAGAAGTCATGTTGGATGCAGGCTTTTGTTTCCTTTGGTGAGTAGCAGCCAGGCCAGGGCGGACCTGTGAAAACGTCCAGCCGGAGCTCCACATCTCTAAACAGCAGGAAAACGACTTTGTGATGATCCACTCATGTTTGGCTTACGCCAGACACTGTCTCTGCCTTTTAACAGATCCGTTTTTTCCCTCTCTTTCTGCCTGATTCCTTTCACTGTCCCTCCCTCCCTCCCTCCAACCTTTAATTTTTTCCAAATCTTTTGCTCGAAACATTTCTCTCGTTTCGGAGGGAACCTCTCGAGGGGCCGGTCGTGACTGTTCCGACACGAAACGTCCAGGCTACCTCCCGCGTCGTGGATCTTTTGCGGGAGCCACACGAAGCGAGCCCGCTGCCTATTTTCACGACGGCCTCCGTTAGAGGGTCCCCATGCCGCGAGTCCCGTCTTCAGCCCGAGCGGGCTCTCGGTCGGCCCGGTGCTGTGTCAGCGTCAGTCGAGGCCGAGCCAAAACTGTGTGGAACACCTCCCCTGTCTGCCAGCTCTGGGGGCAGGGAGAGGGAGAGAGAGAGAAACCCAGAGAAAGAGAGGCTGGAAGGAAGAGGGCGAGCGAGAACAGCCCGTCTTTTTCCTGCTTCTCGCCAGAGCAGCGCTTTTTTTTTGTGGCCCCGTTGCTAGGACACCGGAGCTATGCGGCCGAACGTTGACAAGGCCCTGTCCTGGGACGGTAGAGAAAAGACTGCATAGAAAAGAGCTCGGGGAAAGTAAGACTGGGGAAGAAGAAGAAAAGGGGGGGAAAACCCTCTGGGACTCGGGCGCTCCTCGGCGTGTTAGCACGTCTCCCCGCTCGGTCGATCGGTCTTCTTCGGCGTCGTCTTTTGTTGTTGCCTGGTGACCTGTGCTTGTGGTTAAACTGTAAAGTTGAGGCTCCCTGGCCTACTCTGGTCTGGAAGACGACTATGGCGTGCGAGGCACGGACGTCAGCTGTTAGCAAGGACAGCCCCAGTGTTATCTCTCTTTAAACACAGTGCTCCTCAGCAATGCTCCTCTGCAATGTTCTGGTCAGTCCGGAAGGGCAAGAGTGTGTGTTTTTGGGGTGGGGGGGGGGGAGGGGGGGAGGAGGCAAGTGGGGTGTGACCTCATGTTCCCATACGGCCCCTCTGTCAACGTTTTATAACACACACATACAGTACACACGTACAGTACACACACATACCCTGACAGAAATCCCACTTCCATGCCTTCGCTGACACATGCAGATGTTATGAAAGCCAGCTGTTAAAGACAGACAAAGGCCATGTTTCCAGTGTGGGTATGTGTGTGTGTTTTGTGTGTGTGTGTGTGTGTTTACCCTATACCAAGGCCAGGTTTCCGGGGCCTACCAGGAGAACATAATAGCGCACACGCAATGTGAAGCATTCAGGCATTTCATTTTTTACTGAGCCGAGTCGTTCTGTAACTCTGTGTTCATGCATGTGTTCGCTTGCCTGGCCTGCACACACTTGTATATTTGTCTGCTAGCTCTAAGGGTGTGTCGTGCGTGTGCGTGTGAAGTCACACCCTCTTGTGCTCCCTCGGAGATTGCCACGCCCTGCGGAAAGTTCCGGGAGCTGAGGAATAGAACCGACGATGAACTGGATTCAAATATAGAGTGCGAATTAATAGAGACAGAGAGAGTGAGTGTGTTTGTGTGTGTGTGTGTGTGTGTGTGTATGGGGGTGTCGGGTGGTGGAGAGAGAGAAAGAGAGAGAGAGGAGGGGGGGGGTGTTAAGGCCATCCCTGTGAGCCTTTACAGTGCGACCATTCAGTTCATGTAAAGAATAGGCCCATCTAGACACGGCTCCCTCTCTCGAACCCTTTGTGTAAAGGAACATTCAGGCTATTTCCCCCCTCCCCTTCTCTGGTGAGTCGTGCAGTCTCTTCCTTTGTCAGTCTGCCTGTCGCACTGTGACCTCTCCTTCCCTCCCCCTGTCTGTCGGGGGGGGGCAGAGAGCACACCAGGCCTGGGCCTTACGCAGCACTAAAAGCACAAGCGGGGGATATATACACAAGTGGCAGTAATTAGCGTGTGATTGAGAGGTATGCGGAAATCGACATTTGTGTGTGTGTGTGAATTTGGGTTGGTTCTGGGTCGGTGTTGCCTTGAGCAGGGTGTCATTTATGCGTGTGTGTGTGTGTGCGTGTGTGTTCTAGTGGACAAGGGAAGCAGGGTCGAGGTGATGGCATGGGGGGATCCAGAGGCAGAGCTGGTTGGGCGTTCTGTCCTCTCCCTCCCCCTTCTCCTCTCCCCTTCCACTGTACATGGGTGACACAGAAAAACACACACTAATACACACCCTAGGATCCACACACTCCATAAAGGGCATCTGCATGGTCAGAGGGAGAGGGGGGGGGGGGGACACTTCAGGATTAGATTATGAACGCAACATAAAGCGCCAGTAAAAAATCCAGCCATGCAAGACTACCTTTGTCCAGATTATACAGTCTAGTCTGGGTAGGATTATCATATTACATCCCAACTGAGCGAGGGATCACTTTAGTGGGGAGGGCTAAACTGAATCACCTCCGAGGATGTAGCGTTAACTCTGAACCAGACCAAAGACGCTCTGGTATGAGTAGATTACTAGGTTCCTTGGTAGTTTAGCCTAATAGCCTTTTGCCAGAGACTTTTGCACAGTACTGTATGTATGTATTTGTATTTGCACACATACATATTCAACAAAGTACGTGTGTGTGTGTGTGTGAAGCTGACAGGGCAGAATAGAGGAATGACGTCCAAAGGCTGACTTCCTGTTGACCCTGGGGTCACCCATACACTCTCGGAAGGAAGTCATCGCTCTTTCTTTCCCCTTCTACTTCCTGTTTGTCTCTGACTGCTTCCTCTTTTTTCCCTCCTCCCCTTTCTCAGTTTTGTGTCTTGATATTCTGGACTAGACTAACTTCCCCACCACCACCATCCCTCCAACACCCCCCCCCCCCCCCCCCCCCCCACACACACACGCCAACACACACACACGCCAACACACACACACGCCAACACACACACACGCCAACACACACACACGCCAACACACACACACACGCCAACACACACACACGCCAACACACACACACGCCAACACACACACACGCCAACACACACACACGCCAACACACACACACACGCCAACACACACACGCCAACACACACACACGCCAACACACACACACGCCAACACACACACACGCCAACACACACACACGCCAACACACACACGCCAACACACACACACGCCAACACACACACACGCCAACACACACACACGCCAACACACACACACACGCCAACACACACACACGCCAACACACACACACGCCAACACACACACACGCCAACACACACACACGCCAACACACACACACGCCAACACACACACACACGCCAACACACACACGCGCCAACACACACACGCGCCAACACACACACGCGCCAACACACACACGCGCCAACACACACACGCGCCAACACACACACGCGCCAACACACACACACGCCAACACACACACACGCCAACACACACACACGCCACACACACACACACGCCAACACACACACACGCCAACACACACACACGCCAACACACACACACGCCAACACACACACACGCCAACACACACACACGCCAACACACACACACGCCAACACACACACACGCCAACACACACACACGCCAACACACACACACGCCAACACACACACACGCCAACACACACACACACGCCAACACACACACACACACGCCAACACACACACACGCCAACACACACACACGCCAACACACACACACACGCCAACACACACACACACGCCAACACACACACACACGCCAACACACACACACGCCAACACACACACACGCCAACACACACACACGCGCCAACACACACACACGCCAACACACACACACGCCAACACACACACACCAACACACACACACACAGCCCCCCCCCCCCCCCCCCCGCATAAAGAGACTACAGCGCGGGCGTGTGCTCAGGAGAGAAGTGGAATCTCCGAGGGGCTCAAACGGACAGCAGGTCGAACGAGGACTGACTGCTAGTCCGCGAACCGACATCACTAAAACACAAGCAAAAGCCCCATAAGTAGAGAGCCCTATAAGCCTATAAACCAATGCAGCCTCCTCTACGCAGCTAGCCCAAAGCAGAGCGGCCTTCGCACTGGTAGCTAGTTCCAGCTAGCCCAAAGCAGAGCGGCCTTCGCACTGGTAGCTAGTTCCAGCTAGCCCAAAGCAGAGCGGCCTTCGCACTGGTAGCTAGTTCCAGCTAGCCCAAAGCAGAGCGGCCTTCGCACTGGTAGCTAGTTCCAGCTAGCCCAAAGCAGAGCGGCCTTCGCACTGGTAGCTAGTTCCAGCTAGCCCAAAGCAGAGTGGCCTTCGCACTGGTAGCTAGTTCCAGCTAGCCCAAAGCAGAGCGGCCTTCGCACTGGTAGCTAGTTCCAGCTAGCGCAGCTCAAGGGCTGCTGTTGTCCCTGGGCCTTCAGTCGCTGTTCCAACCAGGCCTGTCAGAGGTGCTGTCTAACTGGGCCTCGCCTCTGCTGTGCTCCACCCGGCCCTGTCAGAGCCGCTACCCTAGGTCTGGTTCCTTAGCCGCCCTGGGTCAAATCAGGAATTAGACCAACGCCGTGTGACTCAAATCTGCCTTTGTCTTCCGACATGAATGGTGTTTCTATTCCGATGAAATGTCTAACAAAGACGGTGATTCTGGCGTTCGCTGCATGGATATCCTGTTCATATGGGCTACAGGGCCACTTCTGTGACGTGAGCGTGTGCGTGCGTGCGTGCATCTGTGAGCGTGAGCGTGTGTTTTGAAGTGCAGTGCCGCTACCCTGACTCCAGCTCATTAAAGATTCCCTTTGTGCTGTGTGTGTGTGTCTCTTGTGTTTCTTCCTCTGTGTGTGTGTGTGTGTCTCTTGTGTTTCTTCCTCTGTGTGTGTGTGTGTGTCTCTTGTGTTTCTTCCTCTGTGTGTGTGTGTGTGTCTCTTGTGTTTCTTCCTCTGTGTGTGTGTGTGTGTCTCTTGTGTTTCTTCCTCTGTGTGTGTGTGTGTGTCTCTTGTGTTTCTTCCTCTGTGTGTGTGTGTGTGTGTCTCTTGTGTTTCTTCCTCTGTGTGTGTGTGTGTGTCTCTTGTGTTTCTTCCTCTGTGTGTGTGTGTGTGTCTCTTGTGTTTCTTCCTCTGTGTGTGTGTGTGTGTCTCTTGTGTTTCTTCCTCTGTGTGTGTGTGTGTGTCTCTTGTGTTTCTTCCTCTGTGTGTGTGTGTGTGTCTCTTGTGTTTCTTCCTCTGTGTGTGTGTGTGTGTCTCTTGTGTTTCTTCCTCTGTGTGTGTGTGTGTGTCTCTTGTGTTTCTTCTGTGTGTGTGTGTGTGTGTCTCTTGTGTGTGTGTGTGTGTGTCTCTTGTGTTTCTTCCTCTGTGTGTGTGTGTGTGTCTCTTGTGTTTCTTCCTCTGTGTGTGTGTGTGTGTCTCTTGTGTTTCTTCCTCTGTGTGTGTGTGTGTGTCTCTTGTGTTTCTTCCTCTGTGTGTGTGTGTGTGTCTCTTGTGTTTCTTCCTCTGTGTGTGTGTGTGTGTCTCTTGTGTTTCTTCCTCTGTGTGTGTGTGTGTGTCTCTTGTGTTTCTTCCTCTGTGTGTGTGTGTGTGTCTCTTGTGTTTCTTCCTCTGTGTGTGTGTGTGTGTGTCTCTTGTGTTTCTTCCTCTGTGTGTGTGTGTGTGTCTCTTGTGTTTCTTCCTCTGTGTGTGTGTGTGTGTCTCTTGTGTTTCTTCCTCTGTGTGTGTGTGTGTGTCTCTTGTGTTTCTTCCTCTGTGTGTGTGTGTGTGTCTCTTGTGTTTCTTCCTCTGTGTGTGTGTGTGTGTGTGTCTCTTGTGTTTCTTCCTCTGTGTGTGTGTGTCTCTTGTGTTTCTTCCTCTGTGTGTGTGTGTGTGTCTCTTGTGTTTCTTCCTCTGTGTGTGTGTGTGTGTCTCTTGTGTTTCTTCCTCTGTGTGTGTGTGTGTGTCTCTTGTGTTTCTTCCTCTGTGTGTGTGTGTGTGTCTCTTGTGTTTCTTCCTCTGTGTGTGTGTGTGTGTCTCTTGTGTTTCTTCCTCTGTGTGTGTGTGTGTGTCTCTTGTGTTTCTTCCTCTGTGTGTGTGTGTGTGTCTCTTGTGTTTCTTCCTCTGTGTGTGTGTGTGTGTCTCTTGTGTTTCTTCCTCTGTGTGTGTGTGTGTGTCTCAGCCACCGAGAGGTCCATGCTGTGGTCACGGGACAGGGGCTGTTAAAATGATCACACACACACACACACTCACATTAAGTTTGATCCTGCTAGTGAGTAATTGTAGTATTAATGGTGCACTGGACGTCCCACGATCCCTCAGCAGCTGAAATCTTAGACGCTATGATAACATTTAGCCATGTCTCGCTCCGCCACCCACCCACCCACACACACGCACACGCACGCAAAAACACACTTTACAGCTCCTCCACTGTTATCCCTCCGTCTCCCCACACTGCGATGTCACGTGGTGTTCGGCCCGGCTGCCTTAGCTCAGCTACTTCCTGGTTGAACCAGGCTGCCAGGCTCTCGATTGGCCAACGCCTCTCGACCTACCCCCCGGGGGGGGGGGGGGGGGAGCGGCGTGGCACCGTTGTGCGCGAGCGTCGTGTGTTTATGTGTGTGTGTGTCATTGTGTGTTGGCCCGAGAGGAGAGGTGTCAATGCGGTCACTTATTTTTAGACCCCGCCGGGCCTCTACCCTTGCTCTGTTTCCTCCGGTCTCCAAGGACACACACTGCCGGCTGTGTGTCTGAGGTAACCTGGCGTCCGTGGAAACGCACATTGTAGCAGTCCCATACCCCGTAGGCTTACGAGAGACACCCCCCCCCCTATCAGTTCACTGGAGGTCACAGATAAGCCCTCGCTCGCTTGGAGCGCGCGGATATGTCAAGGTGTCTGTCCCACGGGAGATCTCCACCAGAGCTGCCCATCCCCCCCCCACACACACCCCCCTCCCCCCAGGGCCCCTCCCGATGTTTTGCTAAGTTTTGCTCGTTTGAGGTCGGTTTACGTGGCTGCAGTTCGTCAGGCCAACAATGTGGTTCGTATTAGGGGGCCATCCAGCTAGCCTCGCAGCTCTGAAGGTGCGAGGAGCGTGCGTGTGTGCGAGCGTGATTTCTGTGCTGCAAAGTGGTGTGGAAGGGGTGGGAGGGGGAGGGGGGGTGGTTGTGCATGTTACCGGTGCCAGTGTTGGCAGAGTCTCTGGGGTCAGAGTGACACTGCGCACGGCTTTTTATTCAATACCACATTGTTGTCACTTGTAGTGGATCTGGCGTTTGTAGTCCAGGCTCTAAACCTGACGCCAAAGCCAAAGGAAAAACCCAACAGTTTGCACACTCGCTGAGAATCATCACAACGAGTCGTTCTTTGAGTAGCCACAGTTCTCAAGAAATGTGTATTTCTCTGGGATGTCCTGGAAGCTAGTTTTCTAGACGTGCGTATGTTCTGGAGCATGCGCATACACTGCAAGTTAAATAGCATTCAAATCAAATCTCAGAACCAGCGGCCACTATCCAGAATGCCTTCCACAGGTGAGGTAGGGAGGTCTAGGTGTGGGGTGTGGACCCCCCTGGTCTGGGTGGGGGTTAAGGGTGAGGACCCCGCCCGGGGTGGGGGGGTGGAGTTTTACAAGACCGAAGTTCCCTTCCGTGCACGGTGAAGGAGACTAGAACGGAGGCTTGACTCAGACACGTTTATATCACCTCAACTGTAGGGAGAGGAGCTGTCATCAGTTTGGGGGCCGAGAAAGGGAGAAAAACAGGGGGAGAAAGTGTGTGTGTGTGTGTGGGGGGATGGAACACCCTGCAGAGATGAGTGAGGTTAGGGGCTTAAGGAGGGATGAGGGGGTGACAGGCTCTATGATCTGCCAGATGGAAAGGAGTGACCTTTTCCCAGACAGTCCTGCTCCGTCCGCTCCGACCCTGTCGTTCCCAGTCACTCCGTCAATGGACACCCCCCTCGCCCAGCCTGTTTCATATCTGCTGCACTGATGCCGTGCGTGTGTGTGTGTGAGTGAGACAGTCCCAGTAGTCAGTGTTCCGTACAGCAAAGAGCCATCAAATCCAATCAAATGTATTTCTATAGCCCTTTTGACACGCAAGCATGTCAACCGTCCCCCACCCCGCCACAAACTCTTAAAAAAACGGTAGCATCCACACCGAATATAGCATTGATTATGTAGGAGTAGAGCTTCATCATTCCAACCGCTACGAGATTGTAGAGAGACCCCCTCCCCCCAAAAAACGAAATAAACTGTGATGCTCTGTCAACCGGCCAGGTGCAGGGCGAGGGCAGGGGCGTTGTGTCCTTGGGCAAAGCACTTCACCCTACTTGCTTCGGGGAGAATGTCCCTGTACTTACTGTAAGTCGCTCTGGATAAGAGCGTCTGCTAAATGACTAAATGTAAATGTAACCCTTCCGTGTGACTCTCCTCTCCTTCTAGATCTTTCCGCCGCCAAGAGGAAGTTCGCCGAGTCGCTCGACGAGTTCAAGTTCCAGTGCATCGGGGACGCCGAGACGGACGACGAGATCTGCATCGGTGAGGAACGATCGCAAACGTCGAGGTGTCGCTCGCCGGGCCACCGTTCACTGCCGTAGTTTACCTTTGCGCGACTTTGCGACACGAAACGTCGACTGGTGCGGGTCTATTTAAGGGATGGTTTTTGGACACTCAAACCTGCTGTCATGATTTGGATGATGTCGTTTTCTTATTTGCCTGCACTCATGTGTTTTGTTCTGTACCTGTGTGCTTAGGTGCTTTTGAATGTTTGCTTTTAATGTTTGATATGCCATCAACCCGCCAGGCCCTGCAGATGAAAATGAGCTGAGAAAATGAGCCAAGTGCTTATGATAATGAATGTGTATTGGCCCTTGTTAAGTAAAATAAACAAACAGAGAGTCGAGTCATCAGAAACGGCATATCTTAGCTGCTGTGTTCGGTCGTTTGGCCACACCTAACAGTTCAGCACCCATCGGTTCCACCCACAATTATCTCCAACTGACCCTTGGCAACATTTGCAGCAACTGCAACCACACCGGTTTGATTATCACCTAACCTTGCCGAACAGCGTTGTACAACTTCCTAGCTCCAAGTAGAACCAATCGAAACTTGAAGCAGGACAAAACACTTCCTCCTCACGTGTTTAAGGTCTCAGGTTCTCGTTGTGATACGAACATGACCCAGAGAGCTGATGACATGGTGGTTATGCAACACAATAGGCTCTGATGGTGCTCTTGGTTAGTAGGTGTGTCTCTAGCCTTAAAGCACCCCCCCCCCACACACACACACACACAGACACACACACTCACACTCCCATCCCCCACCAAAATCCACCACCACTCTAACTCAGTAGAACTTCGACTGACCTCAACTGGTCTAGAAATCTCGAAACCCATGTGTTTAGGTTCACCGCCGAGTTTTATCACCTTTTATAAAATGCGAAGTGCCTTTATAAAACTTCATACTTCATATTGGTCGACGGGTATTTACCCTTGTTTATGGTGCAAATCAAAAGTCCAAGCTAGAAACTTTGGAGACAACTCCTGGAAGTGTCAATTCTGGATGATGGTGGTGGCATTTCAAGTGGAAACTCTGACTTGAAACAGCGCATTCATGCCTGGCTCGGTTCAGATCGCGAACAAGCAGAAGCATGCTTGCCTCTCCTTAGGAAACAAATACTGCAACTGAAAACACCTCCGAGTTCATACTTCAGCCTAATCCGATTTACGAGTGACAGGTTTTGCAAAGTCATCAAACTATCCAACTCTCACTCTTGGCAGGTTTTGCAAAGTCATCAAACTATCCAACTCTCGCTCTTGTTTTCTTTTTCTTCCGTCCCTGTGTGTCGGTGTCTCCCCACAGCCAAGTCTCTGCAGGAGTTTGCGGGAGTCCTACAGAACCTGGAGGACGAGAGAACACGGATGGTGAGCGAGGAACACGCGCACACACGCACCGTCGAACGGAACCGTCGAAGCAGCTCCTGCAGAGCAAGGTGCTAACGGGCGTCTCTCTCTCTGTGCGTCCTCAGATCGAGAACGCCAGCGATGTCCTGATCACGCCGCTGGAGAGGTTCCGGAAGGAGCAGATCAGCGCCGCCAAGGTGAGGAGAACCGAGGGGACCCTAAGTGACATAGAACCTGAACTACCTTAGAAACACAGAGATGCCAGGGCTCTGGGGAGTCAGGTGGCTGAGCGGTTAGGGAATCGGGCTAGTAATCAGAAGGTCGCTGGTTCGATTCCTGGCCGTGTCAAATGACGTTGTGTCCTTGGGCAAGGCACTTCACCCTACTTGCCTCAGGGGGGGAATGTCCCTGTACTTACTGTAAGTCGCTCTGGATAAGAGCGTCTGCTAAAGGACTAAATGTAGATGAGGTGGTGAACCAGGGTGAACTCCTTGAGGCCTCGAAAACATAGAGAGACAGAAGAACCTCGGGATATAGAACCATGAATCACGGACCCCTCGCGAAACATACAGACATCCCCCAGAGCCACGAAATCTAGAATGTATATGAGAAACTAAAGAAAGCGTTAAGACAACACGGAAGGCCTACAACTTAGGGAGGCAGACTCCGGAGATCTTATGAAGCAAAACGTGAAGGCCTGGAATGTAGAGAATCAGTACAATAGTGGAGAAACCACAATGCCAGAGTATGCACTAATCTGGCCCTGAGGTAATTCCGTTTTTAGTTGTTTTCTTCCAGTCAGGGTGTCCAGCTTCCGTGGCAGGTTTTCGGCAAGCGCTCCTTCTTGCTCTTGACATAATCCCTCGGAGCTCATTGTGTGATTTGACAATCCCTGTGATTAGGAGTCGAATTAAAAATCTCTATTCGGGTCATGAAGGGAGCCCTTAATCCCCGTTTAACCTTGTGAGTTAAATATCTTGTCTGACACAGCGCTCTGTGACAGATCGTGTTCAGGGACACATCAGGCCTCTGATCAGAGAAACCATTTTTGTAGTTATTTTTTTTTTCCCCTACACATGCAGCAGGTGGTGTAATATTGATCTGTTCAACAGAAAAACTCTCGTAAACTCGTTAGAAGAGGCTGTTTTAGTTTGAGCAGGCCAGACCTCAGAGACTGTGCTCATACTGCCCCCATCTGGCCAGGATAGGTATAACAAGAGAAGGTTACTTCAGTGGCCTGAACCTTTAAGGTCTTCGTGAGACTCGATCCTGAGCTGGACTGAGAGGATCCTCAGACATGATGTCATGTCTGACTTTTTTAGTCACGGATCTCAAATGAGCACTAGAAGCTTCTGTCTACTAACAGTATGAGGAACAGCCGTTGAATAACGACACTGGATGATGTCATCCTGGACTGGGGTCACCATGGGATGAGATCATGCTGTAGTGATGTTGGCCATCCTGTTGTTTTGAAACCCTCCCTCCTCAGGTGTGTGTGTGTGTGTGAGTGTCTGTGTCTGGGATGATCTCACATTGTAAGTTACAAAACTCTTTATTGTTTACCAGCCAGCTATGAGTTGTGCCGGTCTTGGCTCAGCTAGGCTGGCATCAGTTGTGTTTCCAGAAGAATCTTATTTGGGTATATTGTAGTTCTCTGGAGAGAAATGGATTTAGATATAGAAGCTAAATTAGCTAATATTGACGATGGTTTACCCTGGATGTGGGTGCAATGAGGTGTCTGAGCTGTTGTCCTAAAGAGAAAGGGAAATATTAATTTAATTTAATTGCCTCAATTCGAAAGCCGAACTTATTGTCAAAGTAAACAATTTATTTGTATGATTATATAAAATTATCATATAATATGTTTTATAATATTATATAATTATAAATATATATTATAATGCATTTATATAAAAAAATTGAATAATGATCCAATATAAAAAGACATTTGCGTGACTTTTCTCAACGTTGTTTTCTACAGGAAGCCAGGAAGAAGTACGATAAGGAGACAGAGAAGTACTGTGCAGTCTTGGAGAAACATCTCAGCTTATCCGCCAAGAAGAAAGAGTCCCACCTCCATGAAGTAAGCACACACACACACAGACACACAAATGAGTCAGCACAGAACATTGCTCACAGTCCTCATGCTTGTCTGTGTGTGTTTGTTTGTGCATCTTGCATGTGTGCTTTTGTGCATGTGTGTGTGTGTGTGTGTGTGTGTGTGTGTGTGTGTGTGTGTGTGTTGTCCTTCAGGCAGACAGTCAGGTGGACCACGTACGGCAGCATTTCTACGAGGTCTCTCTGGAGTATGTGTTCAAGGTGCAGGAGGTCCAGGAGAGGAAAATGTTTGAGTTTGTGGAGCCGGTGAGCCTCATCCTAACCTCATGTTAACCTCTTTTGTTTATTACCAACCTACTTACTGCACACATAACTAACCAGACTTATTAGTATTTACTCGGGTGGTGATAACTGACCTTAAATTGGAATTAGTATTGCACTTTCTTTAAGATTGGAGTGGTTGTGAGTTTCATAAAATATATATTTTTTTAACTCAAAATAAATCCCCCAAATATTTTACCACTGACGTACAGTGCCCTCCAAAAGTATTGGAACAGTGAGGCCAATTCCTTTATTTTTGCTGTAGACTGAAAACATTTGGGCTTGACATCAAACGATGAATGTGAAACCAGAGATCAACGTTTCAGCTTTTATTTCCAGGTATTTACATCAGGATCTGATGCACAAATTAGAAAATATCACCTTTTTGTTCGAACCCACCCATTTGTCACGTGAGCAAAAGTATTGGAACATGTGACTGACAGGTGTGTTTTGTTGCCCAGGTGTGTCCTATTACATACATTATTCAATCAATAAATACCACTGAATGTCTACACTCAGGTTCAGATTGGGTAAGATAGGTTTTGTCTATGCAGACTGTATTCAGAGGTGAAAACAACATGAAAACCAGAGCGCTGTCTTTGGGTGAAAAACAAGCAATTGTGAGTCTTAGAGAAGATGGAAAATCAATCAGAGCCATTGCAGAAACATTGGCCATAGCCAGTACAACCATTTGGAATGTCCTGAAGAAGAAGAAAACTACTGGTGTACTAAGTAACAGACGTCGAACAGGTAGACCAAGGAAAACATCAGCAGTTGATGACAGAAACATTGTGAGAGCTGTAAAGAAAGACCCTAAAACAACTGTTAGTGAGATCAGCAACAACCTCCAGATGGCAGGAGTGAAGGTATCACTATCTACTGTTCGCAGAAGACTTCATGAACAAAAGTACAAGGGCTACACCAGAAGATGCAAACCACTCATTAGCAAGAAGAATAGGAAGGCCAGGCTGGAATTTGCCAAAAAGTACAGAGATGAACCTCAAAAATTCTGGGACAAAGTTTTATGGACTGATGAGACAAAGATTAACTTTTACCAAAGTGATGGAAAGGCTAAAGTTTGGAGAAAGAAAGGAACTGCTCATGATCCCAAACACACAAGCTCATCTGTGAAACACGGTGGAGGTAATGTCATGGCTTGGGCTTGCATGGCTTCTTCTGGGACGGGCTCATTAATCTTCATTGAGGATGTAACACATGATGGCAGCAGCAAAATGAACTCGGAAGTCTACAGAAACATTTTGTCTGCCAATTTAAGGAAAGATGCAACCAAACTGATTGGCAGAGCCTTCATCATGCAGCAAGATAACGACCCAAAACACACTGCCAAAACAACAAAGGAGTTCATCAGGGGCAAGAAATGGAAGGTATTAGACTGGCCAAGTCAATCTCCAGACTTAAACCCTATAGAGCATGCATTTTACCTGCTTAAGAGGAGACTGAAGGGAGGAACCCCACAAAACAAACAACAACTGAAAGAGGCTGCAGTGAAAGCCTGGGAAAGCATCAAAAAGGAAGAATGCAAAAGTTTGGTGACGTCAATGGGTCACAGACTTGCTGCAGTTATTGAAAGCAAAGGATTTGCAACTAAATATTAAGTCTTATTCACTTAAATATGTTTTAAGTATATCTGTTCCAATACTTTTGATCACATGACAAATGGGTGGATTCAAACAAAATGTGATATTGTCTTAGTTGTGCATCAGATCCTGATATAAATACCTGGAAATAAAAGCTGAAACGTTGATCTCTGGTCTCACGTTCATTATTTGATGTCAAGCCCAAATGTTTTCAGTCTACAGCAAAAATAAAGGAATTCGCCTCACTGTTCCAATACTTTTGGAGGGCACTGTATGTACTAGTAAGCGTTTTGACTTTTAGCTGACTGACAATGTTGCCATTCAAAGGATAAATGCTTGATGGAATTGAAACGTCTTCTTTGTCAGTTTGTTTTCAGTTTGTTTTAGCACTCTCTTCCTCCAGCTAAACTCATCCCACTATTATTTGTCTCCAGTTGCTGGCTTTCCTCCAAGGACTCTTCACCTACTACCACCACGGCTATGAGCTGGCCAAAGACTTCAACCACTTCAAAACAGACCTCACCATCAGCATTCAGAACGTGAGGCTCCTCTCCTCTCCTCTCCTCTCCACCCCCCCCCCCCCCTCCCCCTCACTCCCCCCCGCCCCGTGGCCTCAGGGACGCACCAGCTCCCCCCCCCCCCCCCCCCCCCCCACCAGACCACCCCACACAGAGAACAACCTGATCGTTCCAGAACATTCTGTGACTCCAACCTGGGAAGGCTCTGACTCTCTGGGGGGATATAACAGTACACTGGAAACCAGAAACAACCTGAACCGTTAGAAACTTAAGACAGTATCACGTTAGGGCTGAGATCCATCAAGCGTATATTCTACCCCCCCGTGGTCCACATTAACCGGGGGTTGACCCAACTTTGGTCTTTCTGGATGGGATTCATGACAGATGGTCATGCCCGGGCATAGAACGAATCCTTCATACCTTATCCTCTCTCCCTGTTTCCCTCTTCGCCTGTCCAGACTCGGAACCGCTTTGAGAGCACACGGTCGGAGGTGGAAGGCCTGATGACCAAGATGAAGGAGAACCCTCATGAGCACAAGAACATCAGCCCCCACACCATGGAGGGATACCTGTTCGTACAGGAGAAACGTCAGTGCCTGGGCTGTTTCTCTGCCTGTCTGTTTACCTGTCTGGGCTGTTTCTCTGCCTGTCTGTTTACCTGCCTGTCTATTGACCTGCCTGGGCTGTTCTTCTGCCTGTCTGTTTACCTGCCTGTCTGTTTACCTGTCTTGTCTGTTGACCTCTCTTCCTTTTGACCTGCCTGTCTGTTGACCTGTCCGTGTCCTGTCTTCCTGTTGACCTGCCAGTTTGTTTCCTGTCTTCCTGTTGACCTGCCCGTTTGTTTCCTGTCTTCCTGTTGACCTGGCTGTCTGTTTCCCGACTTCCTGTTTACCTGCATGCCCTTTTTCCCTGGCTGTTACATGTCTTTCTGTTTACTCTCTGTTTCCCTGTCTGCCTCTTCACCCGTGGGTCCATCTTTCACGGTCTCTGCGTTTCTTTTTACGAACTCGTCTGTTTATCTGTCGATCACCTGCATGGGTCACCTCATGCCTGTCTGTTGACCTGTGAGTGTGTGGTGTTAGTAAGCCAGAAGTCTCCAGTGTCCTAGGGCCACCTCCGACCACACACAGCTGAGAGATGTCAACACTGACCCCTCACTGGAGGGTTCAGACGAATCGATTTTGATTTGCCGCCACACACAAACAAACCCACGCTGATGTGTTCGGAGACGAGGGCGTCACGTTCGCGCGCGACGGTCCAAGTCCAGGAAACCTGGAGCGCGTGCCGTTACCGTGGAAACCCCGGGTGCCCGGGTGGGGGGGGGGGCTGACGCAGTCGCGGGAGCTGTCCTTTGTCTCAGCCTCTCTCTCTTTCTCGATCTCTCTTAGGCTCGTTCGTGTCAGCCTGGGTCAAGTACTACTGCACCTACCACCGCGAGCCCAAGCGAGTCACCATGGTGCTGTTTGACCAGAAGTCTGGAGGGAAAGTGGTGAGTCCGACTGCCGACCGCCCCCCCCCCCACACACACAGCCCCTCTGAGTAGCCCTCTCAGCGCTCCATTTCAACTTGTTTATGTTCAAATAAGCCTCGTTTGCGTTGGCAAGTCGCCCCTGGCAACGCGCATCACGCTGGCCGGCAGTTGGCCCCTCTCGGGGGCCCGGCGGTCGAACCCAGCGAGACGCGAGCGTCGCCGCGCCGACGCCAGACCGTGGGGCCGCCTGGCAGTGAGGGAGGGTGGCATCGGTGCCAGTCCACTTAGGCACCGACACGACGCTTGAGCCTAAACGCACTCTGAGAGGGGAGGGGGGGGGGGGCGGGGAGGTGAGGAGGGGGAGAAGAGAGGTGCACGTTTCAGCTGTGGTTTGATGCTCCGGGTTTGAGGCGGGGGATGGCGGCTATTAGACCAGGAAGAGTGTGAGTTGGGGAGAGAGACTGTGAATGAGCGCCCCATTAAGACGTGTCTGTTGGATCAACTGGGTCAAGACTGCCGTTAGTAATATGGGTCCTAAAGAGTAATGTGTTTGAGTACACTGTGTGTGTGACACAGAGTGCATGATATTTGTGTGCGTGGCTTAAAGCAGTGTGTGTTGTGTGTGTGTGTTTGTTTGTGGGTGTGCGTTGCAGGGAGAGGAGGATAGCTTCACTCTGAAGTCCTGCACGCGCAGGAAGACAGACTCCATAGAGAAGAGGTTCTGCTTTGATGTGGAGGCGGTAGACAGGTGAGTCCCCCTGCTCTCTCTCTCTGTCTCTCTGTCTCTCTCTCTCTCTCTCTCTCTCTGTCTCTCTGTGTCTCTCTCCCTCCTTCTCTGTCTCTCTCTCTGTCTCTCTCCACCTTTCCATTGAACGCCCAGACCCAACAACCCCCTTGTTCTCGATGACTGGGTTCCTCACAGCCATCCAGTCACGACAGAGGCGTCGCTCCCTCAATAAAGGGAGCTCTCCGAAAAAAAAGTGGAAAGACGATGCCATCAGCTTGCAGTTAGTCTCGTCCTCCACCGTGTGGAGCCCCCGAGCCGGCCTGCCGCGCCGCAGTAAGGCTGCGAAAGCGGTCAGTGGAGCTTAATGAAGATTTGCACATTCAAAGCCCCCAATACACAGCAAATAGCCTTGGCTTCTCTCTCTAACGTCACGTTAATAGTGGATGAAGACGGAGGCGCTGTCTCACATGCATTTGGTGTCGCTGTGGGCCTGCAGCGACCTTTTTTTGGCAGGCCCCAGCACACCTCCGGAGAGTTCCGGGCCGTCCTGGGAGAACGACCGTGGATCGACGACGGATTGAATGTCGTTGCCGCTTCTGGGATTTTGTCTTTTTCTTTCTTTTATCGCACTGTTTGAGCTATGTCATGTCACCGACCTCTAATGAGGAGAGACAGAGAGAGAGACAGAGAGAGAGACAGAGAGAGAGACAGAGAGAGAGACAGAGACAGAGAGAGAGACAGAGAGAGAGACAGAGAGAGAACTCGTTCTTTCACTCAGTCCCCATCATTTATTTATCGTTTTTGTGCCTGGCTCTGAGTAGTTTTGTGTGTGTGTGTGTGTGTGTTTACCGTACTCCTTTTGAAAGCAGTAAGAAACCTATAAGTTGGCCCCCAACATGCTTAAAACCCCACAAAAAAAACCAGACCAGAAAGTGAGTTTTTATTTGAGGACGTGTGTGTGTGTGTGTGTGTGTGGGTTGAGGGAGAAGAGTGCTAGCAGGTGAAGGTGATCCTACTGTCAGAGGTGCTGCAGTCCGGTGAAATAGGGGAGAGCGAGGGACGAGCCGGGCTGTAATTAGATGCTAGCGCAGGGCCGGGCCCAGGATTGATGGCGGCGTGGCTAGCTAGCATGCCGGCTCTGCCCCGGGGTTATTGGGAGAGGGAGCCGTCACGCACCAGTCCTGCCATCTGTTACGGTGCGAGGCGGCACTTTCGCACTGGACGGCCTGAAATTTTAACGTGGACGTTTTGTGTCTGGAACGAATGCCTACGACGTGTGTGTGTGTGTGTGTGTAGGCCCGGCGTCGTCACCCATGCAGGCTCTGTCGGAGGAAGATCGCAGGCTGTGGATGGAGGCCATGGACGGAAGAGAACCGGTACGTCGCTATGGTTACGGCGCTTGTTAGGGCCGCATTAGCGGGCGCTAATGTGTGTGTGTGCTGTGTCACACATCCTTGTCAACAGCAGGAGCCTAAGTGCACATCATTGCGCACACACACACACAAAGACACGCACACACACATGCGTATACACACACACTCGCTCCCCAAAGATCAAGAAGACACGGCATTTTAGCAAAACGTTGTGGTGTCAGTGATAACTGTGTGGTGTGTGTGTACGCTCTCCCTCCCAGGTCTACAACTTAAACCGAGACAGTCAGACAGAGGGCTGTAAGTGACTCATTAGTATGCTTTTGCTGTCCGCACACATTTGGCAAAATGAATGCACTAAGCATTAATTAATTTGTTTACTTATTGGCTTCTTCTCTCTCCCTCTCCTTTCTTCTGTTCCTCTGTGTGTGTGCGTCTCTCCCTCTCTCCATCTCTCTCTCTCCTCTCTCTCTCTCTCTCTCTCCCTCCCCCTCCCTCCCCCTCCCTCCTCTTCTCTCTCTCTCTCTCTCTCTCTCTCTCTCTCTTCTCTCTCCTCTCTCTCTCTCTCTCTCTCTCTCTCTCTCTCTCTCTCTCTCTCTCTCTCTCTCTCTCTCTCTCTCTCTCTCTCTCTCTCTCTCTCTCTGTCAGTGGCCCAGCTGGATGTGATAGGTTTTAACGTGGTCAAGAAGTTCATCTACGCAGTAGAGACCAGAGGTGAGACAGGCGCCTTGGCACACCACTGCTTTCAGCTCTCTCTCTCTCTCTCTATCTCTCTCTCTCTCTCTCTGTCTTCCCTGTGTTTCTCTTTCCCTCTCTCTCTGTGTTCCCTGTCTGTCTCTATCTCTCTCGCCCTGTCTCTCTCCTCCCTACCCCCTCAGTCTCTCTCTCGCTCGACCCCCGTCCGACCAGATGTGCCATGGTAACGGGACATGAAGACGGGATGGTTTTCCGGGTGGTTCTATGGCAGGGGTGACAGACAGGGCTGTAAGCTCCTTCCTTCTCCCCGCCGCGCAGGTATCAATGAGCAGGGGCTGTACCGGATTGTAGGCGTGAGCTCCAGGGTCCAGAAACTTCTGAGCCTAGCCATGGGTAAGACCATGGGTAACACACACACACGCAACCACACTCATCGCAGCAGAGCTCAGTCTAGATACCAGCTATAAACACATACAATACAGTCATACATACACAATGTCCTTTTTTGACGAGACTTCGCTTGGAGAGCGACCCATCGAGTTAACACTATGCCCTGTCACTCTAGCTAGATTATCGCACGACCGAGTACACCCAAAACAATCGTCCTCGCGTTGTGATGGACGCGGCGTCTGCTAAGGCCCGTTACCTGCAGACACCTGATGAGCCTGTATTGGTATGTCCCCCCCCCCGTCCCCCCCCCCCTCCAGATCCCAAGACGTGCGCCGACGTGGAGCTGGACAGTACGGAGTGGGAGATCAAGACCATCACCAGCGCCATCAAGCACTACCTCAGGTAGCCCAGCCCCAGAAGGAGGGGCCTGGGGTTAGGTCCTCCACGGGGGTACTTGAGTGCATAGGAGAGAGAAGACAATGTATAGTGCTAAAAAACTGGACACTGAAAGTGTGATTGTCTCGTTTTCCAATTTGAAATCTAGCTGGACCCCCTCGTTATCGAGTGTCTTTATTGTGTTCAATAACACATTAGCTTAAGAAATCTTACCTGCTCAAATGTTCTTACTGCACTTGCTGCCAAATGTAATTTTTTTTAAGCATAAGCAAGCCTATGACGAATATTTTTGCACTGCAATTTGATTGGGAATTTGTTGCAGTGACGACGTTAAGACATGTACACATAAGAGGGGCAGGATAGATGCATAATGCCGGCATAAATCCATGTTATGTATCAACGTATCTGTCTCGTCTGTCTGTTCTACAGGGTCCTCCCCGCTCCCCTCATGACCTACCAGTATCAACGCAGCTTCATCAAAGCCGCCAGTGAGTGTCCGTCTGTCCGTCTGTCCTGAGTGTGTGTGTGCTGACCCAGCTGATGTCGTCGGCTCCTCTGGGCCCCTTGTCTTCTCTGGTACCACAGGAACTGCTCACTCTTTTAAACCGGGTCTGGTCTGGTGTGCCCGGTGCTCTGGTCTGTCCCAGTTCAGACTGGTCTCGACTGGTCTGGGATGGGCAGCCTGTTTTTTTTTGGCGTCTCTTTGGAAGCTATGTGGACGCGTCAAAGTCAAAGCAGGAAATAGGGGTGTGTCTTTCGCTCGCCGCCGAGGAAACGGTTTTAGAGTAACACCAGCTGGAGAGAGAGAGACCTTTTCCGCCTTTAGTCTTGCCCAACCCGTCCTCCTCTCTCCAAACGAATCACCTCCTTCCCCCTGCTCTCCTCCTTCAGTCGCTCTGCCGTTTCTCTCCCTCCTCCTCCTCCTCCCCCTCCTCCCCCCCCCCCGCCGCCTCCTCCTCTCTACCGCCTCCACCTCCGCCTCCTTTCCTCCTCCTCTCTTTTTCTACTGCCTCCTGTTTCCCCCCTCCCTCCCTCTCCCTGAGCCAGCGGGGTGATGTCGGGACGCTGTCCTGAGACGAACTCTCTTTTACGAGCTCCTCCCTCCCCTCCCCCTCCTCCTCCGTGTGTCGGGCACGGTGCCACCTGCAATTTGAGGCGGGCGTGCGCCAACAGGGGAGGGGGGGAGGAGAAAAAGCACCCGCTCTCACTCCCCTCCGTGCCCCGCGCCATTTTGACCCGTCCCCAATCATGCTTTTTTCTTGACTCTTCCCCCCCCCCCCTCATCCCCCCCTCTCTCTTTCTCTCTCTCTTTCTCTTTCTCTCTCTCTTTCTCTCTCTCTTTCTCTTTCTCTCTCTCTTTCTCTTTCTCTCTCTGTCTCTCTCTCTGTCTCTCTCTCTTTCTGTCTCTTGCCTTTCTCTCCGTTTCTCTCTTGCGCTTTCGCATTCTTCCTCCGTCTTTCTCCCGCCCTCTCTTGTCTCGGTTGTACGTCCCTCGTCTCTGGAAATGGATACCCAGGGTCCAGGTGCTCGACCCAGGGTCCAGGTGCTCGACACAGGCTCTCTCTGCCTCCCACATCTCTTCTTCTTCTCATTCTTCTTCTTCTCACCCTCCTCGTCCCCTGCTCCCACCTGGCACTTGTCTTTCCCCGTCGCGTTCTTCCCCTACTCCCCCCCTCCTTCGCTCCCCTGCTCCTCCCCTACTCCCCCCCTCCTTCGCTCCCCTGCTCCTCCCCTGCTCCTCCCCTCCTTCGCTCCCCTGCTCCTCCCCTACTCCCCCCCTCCTTCGCTCCCCTGCTCCTCCCCTGCTCCTCCCCTCCTTCGCTCCCCTGCTCCTCCCCTACTCCCCCCCTCCTTCGCTCCCCTGCTCCTCCCCTGCTCCTCCCCTCCTTCGCTCCCCTGCTCCTCCCCTACTCCCCCCCTCCTTCGCTCCCCTGCTCCTCCCCTGCTCCTCCCCTCCTTCGCTCCCCTGCTCCTCCCCTACTCCCCCCCTCCTTCGCTCCCCTGCTCCTCCCCTGCTCCTCCCCTCCTTCGCTCCCCTGCTCCTCCCCATTCCCGCCTCTCCTCCACCCTCCTTTTCTCCTCCTTTTCTCCTCCTTCTCCCCCCCCCCCCTCCACCACTTCCTCCTCCTCCAACTTCCTGTCCAGCAGGGGGAGCCCTGTATGCACTGCACACAGCAGACCTTGTCTTAAATCTTTTTTGTTTGTTTTTTGTTGTTGTTTTGTTTTGGAAAGGAGTGTTCCCTTGACTATGCCGGGTTTCTGGGTCCACGGTCCGTTGGTTCCATTCGAACACGACGTTAGAAGGGCCTTAAACGGTGCTGTGACCTGTTGCTGCTGTGTGGCTGTGTGGCAGACCCCGGCCCTGCCTTATTTACCCTCCCCGGCTAACGATTTATTTCCAGACTTAATGAGGGAGATCGGCTCTTAGTCGGCTCGTAGCGCATGGCCATTTGGTGTGGGCTGTTTGGTCCAAAAATGGCGGCCCATGAACCCGGAGGGGAAAAAAACAAACAAATTCTGTCCGTCGGAATGCACAAAAATGGATGGGAATGGCTTTCCCTTTAGGACAGGACTGGGAGGATGTATGACTCCAGTGTTGGCGTTGAAATGTGTGTGTGTGTGTGGATTGGGAAGAGCGAGGGAGAGCGGTGCAGAGCTCTCGATTGAAGTCTCCCGCCGTGACGTCCGCTACAACTCATGTCGGAACACCGTGATTCACGACCCTCGAGCGGGCCACCCACACACACACACAGACACACACACACACCGGTGCGCAGGCGCGCTCACACCGGCCCGCGTCCATAAACGACTCGCGGGCCGCATTACAGTAAACACGCGGCGGCTAAACACAAACGCGCGTGTACGCACGCCACAGTCCTCGGCTATCCCATCGAGGATATCTGGTTTACGAGAAAAACAATTCCCCCCTCCCCTCTTCCTGCCTTCCTCCCTTCCATGTCCCTCCCCTCCCTTCCTTCCTCTCTCTCTCTCCCCGCAGAGCTGGACCATCCCGAGGCCAGAGTGACGGAGATCCACAGCATCGTCCACCGCCTGCCGGAGAAGAACCGCCAGATGCTGGACCTGCTCACTAAACACTTGGCAAAGTAGGTTTTTGCCAAATCTCCACAAAACCCCGCCCACCTCTCCCCCCCCCCCCCCCCCCCCCCCCCCCCCCCCCCCCCCCCCCCCGCTTAAAGGCTATAAGCCGATTGGCCGGGTAACGCACGGGGTGAAAACCTTTGTGGTGTTTGCATCCAACCCAGCTCTGTTTGTCTCTGTGTGTGTGTGTCCGCATTTGCGGGAAGCTGTTGTTGTTCATTGTATTAGGAGAGGATTAGGGAGAGGAAAAGCAGGTTGTAATTCCCTGGTCTGCATGCATTCAAATACCGTGGGCCGATGAATACGGACGAGTCGAGAGGACATGAACCAGATGTCGGTCCTCCCTGGGGGGGGGGTCGCTCTCTGGTTTGGGATATTGACATGGATAGGGTTCCCTCGGGTCTGTGTTGGACGGCACGGCACAGACACGATGCATTATGATGTCGAGTTTTCAACTTCCCCCTAACCCGTCACCCGCCCAGACAGGATTAACCGCTAACCAAACAACAACACTACCTTAACCCCTTGCAAAGTCAGCCCCCGTTCAAAACAAACAAATAAACACAGTTGTCCGGGGCGTGGTGCCGGGTGGCCGGGGAGGTCTTGAAACAGGTTTTTTTTTTCGCGTGTGTTGTGTGTCGCATTGCAACTCCTCCTCTCCCCCCCTTCTCCTCCAGCGTGGCCAGCCATCACCCCCAGAACCTCATGACAGTGGCCAACCTGGGCGTGGTCTTCGGCCCCACCCTGCTGCGCCCCCAGGAGGAGACGGTGGCGGCCATCATGGACATCAAGTTCCAGAACATCGTGGTGGAGATCCTCATCGAGAACAACGAGAGGGTGAGGGGCACGCGCGACGGGGGGGGGGGGCATGTGGGGGGGGAGGGGGGGAAGGAGAAGCCTGGGAAGGAAGGGAGGAGGGAAGGATGAAGGGGAGAGAGAAAGAAAGAAAGAAAGGAGAGGAATGATGGAAGAGAAAGGAAGGAGGGAAGGACTGAGAGGAGGAAGAGGGAAGGAAGGAAGGAGAGAAGGAGGGAAGGAAGGAGAGGAGGAAGAGGGAAGGAAGGAGGGAAGGAAGGAGAGGAGGAAGGAGAGGAGGAAGAGGGAAGGAAGGAAGTAAGGAGAGAAGGAGGGAAGGAAGGAAGGAAGGAGAGGAGGAAGAGGGAAGGAAGGAAGGAGAGAAGGAGGGAAGGAAGGAGTGGAAAGGAGAGGAGGAAGAGGGAAGGAAGGAAGGAAGGAGAGGAAGGAGAGGAAGGAAGGGAGAAGAGTCTTGAGGAAAAAGAAGACCCCCGAGGGGTGTGTCTTTTCACGGAGTCACGTGACATTCTCCTTCAGAGCCCACCGACTGTCGCTTTACGTCACGACCCCCCCCCTCCCCTCGAATCTCTCTCTCTCTACACCAAGCTGCTTAAGCCAAGCCTCTTATGGAAGGGTCACTATGGCAACAGCCAAAACAGTATATGGTGGTCAAAAACTAGTGTTACATGGGATATCACAAACCCACACACACACACACAGACAAACACCCACACTTGTAAGCACACAGCTGGACCTTGCGATAGAGCATATCCTTGCAAGGTGACCCTGGACTGAGTGTTCAGTTCAGAGAGCACATCCAAATCTTTGGCCGGCAGGATGAAATATCAACCTTCACGGGTTTGAGTGTCCAGTTAAACATGAGGGGGGGAATTCTCACAAGAGTTCCTCTGTGCTTGGGTGCGAGACGAGTGCAAGGCAGGCCAGATCCTGAACTCGGGATCCTTTAGGCTAGACTGCAGTCAGTGTACACATTGGGGGGAGGGGGGGGTGGGGGAGAAAAGCCATAACTGTACCTTTAATCCCGTTAGCCAGCAGAGCTTGGCCCTGGGAGAACTAATGACCTACTTCTAGTGAGCTGGTCATGTGAGTCTCTCCGCTGCGCTGCACGGCTGAATGGCCTGCCACGCTGTTAAGAGAGACACCATAGAGGGGCGGGCCGCACTAAGATGGCGTGCGACTCGACTGCGAAGGTGGGCCGAGGTCGTCGACGAGATATTCCGAGTTCTCGTTTTGTCGCTTGAGAACGGTTTGAGGCCCACGCGAGCTTTTTCCACGCGTACAAAAAAAAAACGTTTACATTTCTGAATTCCAGAATGACAGGTGGCTTTCATTGTTAATTGGGTTGGACGGTTTCAACAAAGTGTTGGTGACGTGGTCAAAATCGCCTCATCACGCGATTCCAGTTCAAACTAGTTGTTTGAACCGGAATCGTGTTTTCACAAGTTATGATTACAGCTCGGGTTGTATCTCCTTTCATTCCAGATCTTCAGGGACACGCCCGGCGTCGGAGGGGGGCTGGCCCCCCCGCAGGTCGACTCGACCCGGAGACGCAGCACGGAGAGCAAGGCCCCGTCCTGCAGCGAGAGACCGCTCACTCTCTTCCACACGCCCACACACGCCAAGAAAGGTAGGCGCACCGGTCGCACGCTTTGTCCACGCGCGCGCCGGGCGTCGAATGAGTGCCAGCGCGCGTAGATACGGGCCTTTTTTCGAGGCTGCACTCCTCAGATCATTCAAAAATATATATTTCAATGTTTACAAACTATTGTTTACTAACTTCTTTATGGCTGCTTTCCACCGGTAGGGAAGAGAAACAGCGTGGGGGTGAACTCGGTGTCCGAGCCCCCGGCCCAGAGCCAAAGCAGCCAGTCCTCCTCGTCCGTCCACTGCAACAACAGCAGCGGCAGCGGCAGCAGCTGCCGCAGCCGGACGCCCCGAAACAGCCTGACGAGCAACGACGGCGACCTGGACACCAGGCCCAGCCAGAACAGGCCCAACTCACTGTGAGTCCACCACACACACACACACACACTCTTATACACGCTCTCCCTATCTTATCTCTCTGTTCCTTTCTTCGCCTGTGTATCATCAGACAGCTGGAGAAGGTTGTGTGTTGACAGACGTGTAGAGAAGGGGAAAGCAGGATGAATGGAGAGGGAGTTGAAGCCAGTCCACCCTTTGGGGAAAACGGCGTAAAGGACGAGATATTTTCCTCAAAGACTCTCTCTCTGTCTTTCTTTCTACTTTTATCTGTCGCTTGCTCTTGTACTGTAATGTGAGACATTCTGTGACACTCACACGCCAACACAGGCCATGTTAGTCAGTGTAAGTATCAAACTCCTTTCTCGTTCGTCCATCTCTCTTTTTGTGAAAGATACGTGGCAGCGGTGAATTAAGGAGAAGTCATTGATGTTCCCGCTGCGACGCAGTGGCATTTCTGAGCAGACTTAATTGTCGTCTGTTTAGAGAGAGCAGGCGAAATGGAGACAGTCATCGAGAGTGCGAGAGAGAGATTGTTTAGGCTGCCTCCGCCAACCTGTCTCTGCCAACCTATCTTTGAAAAGTCGAACAGCAGCATAATTGCTTTCTAGGAACTCCTCGAGAGCCTAATCTTTGACCCGAGAGAGAGAGACGAGGGGGGGGGGGGGGGGGGGGGGGCGGGGGCTCAACATTTTTTGTGCGCCCTCTCCCTCCCTCTCTCAGAAGGATACTAGTTTGACTTGAAAGTCCTTGTTTTGCACCTCTCCCTTGTCTTTGTCGCTTGCTCAGATGGAGAAAACAAGGCTGGTTTGGGGTATCCTTCGGGTTATGTGAGTTTTCTCCAGACAGGCCCCTTGGTCGGCATGTGAGACCCAGCTAAGCTGAGGGGGAAAGGGGGTCACGTCGACTCTACTCCTCCCTCATTCGGGGAAATCCCAGGGGAAGAATCTCTTTCGAAAATACAACACATAGTTGAGTTGGAGATAATGAATATGCGAGGGGGAGAGGGGGGGGGGGTAGAGAGAGAGAGAGAAGGGTTGGGAGAGAGGGGTAGAAAGAGAGAGAAAAAGAGAAGAGAGAGAAACCAGCCCAAGTGACTCATGCTAGAAACCTGTCCTCAATTATCCACTTCCCTGTAATGAACAATGCCGGTCGGAACACGCTCTTCCAGAACAACGGTGAGGATTCTCTTCCACTGTTTCCACTCTGCGGAGGTCTCTCCTTGTTCTCTCTCTCTCTCCTGAAACAATAGAATGATTGGTTCTGTGGTTCCCTCATGGTAGGCTCCCCAGTGGTCCATTGTGAGTGGCACATTAAATGTGGTGGCAGTGTTCCTGATGCTACAGCTTAGGGCACGTATGCATTTACTGTAGCCACATCGACACCATCGGCGTTGATATCTTTTTATTCATCGAGACATGTCAGTACGACCTTACTATCTTGATGACGTGTACCAGTCACTGGCACGGGTCATTGTGATCCGAAGGCAGCACAAGGGTTAAACTGTAATATATAGGAGACTAGTGGCTTGGGGCTGGCTGTGTGGCTAAATGACTGAAGACAGAATTACGGGCAATTAAGCCTCGTTCAAAATGTAGCCGTCTCGATGACAAACAACTTGTTTGGAACAGGCACCACAATCTGTGTACAAGACACCACAATCTGCCTGCCTTGCTGACTACAGCTTATGGCGCGGGGTTGGACCCGACCAACCTTTGTCCACTGAAAACAGATGAAGTCCCTGACGTATGTCAGGGCCCACGTGACACGAGATAGATTCCAAAACAAACACAAGGCCCTCATTACATCACTAACAGGCTTTTCGAATGCATTTATCACGCATGTTGAGATCATCCTTCAGGGGTCAGATGGCTGAGCGGTTAGGGAATCGGGCTATTAATCAGAAGGTTGCCAGTTTGATTCCAGGCCGTGCCAAATGAAGTTGTGTCCTGGGGCAAGGCACTTCACCCTACTTGCCTCGGGGGAACGTCCCTGTACTTACTGTAAGTCGCTCTGGATAAGAATGTCTGCTAAATGACTAAATGTAAATCCTTAGCTGCACAGTTCCCAGCGGTAACATTCAGACATAAAAAATTATAACGTGCATCTGCATGATCTGGGATCGTTGGATCCGATATCGGGGGATTCATTTCAGCCCGGGCCTGTGTTGGCCCTAGTGAATACAAGGTCCACTGACACCACTGGTGTTGAGTGTCCCTTTTCCAGAGAGGCAGCTGAATAATGAGCGTTAGAAAAGGCGCTCTGCATGATAAGGTAATCTTTATTTACTCTCGTTGGCTCCCTTGGGATTGTAAAGCTGCCGGGTGGAACGCTGGGACTGAATGATGTTGTGGAGATTGATGAAGGGGGAGGTAAAATCAAGAACTGCCGTGATCACTTTGATTAAAACCGCTCAAGTGGACTAGATTGGCGTTTTGAGAGAGCACATTTCTAAAACAAGGTGCAAAACAGAAAACCAGAAAGAAGAAGAAAAAATCAACACCTCGGTGTGTAATTGATGTTTGGGTTCATTACCATGACAACTTAAGGTTGTTGCTATGGCAATGAAGCATCGTCGAAAGAGCATTTTTTTTCTTTTTCATTTTCTTTTTTCCCCTTCCAGAAGAGATAATGGTGACTGTGAATGAGCTGTTCGGTTCAAAAACGGTTACGCAAGCTAGCTAATAAAAGCATGGGTGGAATGGTCATCTGTGGCCGCTGCCCTAGAGAGGGATGAATGTCGCCTCGGCCATGAATCATCTACAGGTCAGTAGGGCCGCAGAATCACATCTCTATCTGCTCCAGCTTGGACGGATCGAACAAATCAAAACAAGTCTCTTCTGCCTCCTCCTCTTCTCACCGGCTACCAGCCCCGCAACCTCTTCCCCCCTCCTTCCTCCCAGTTTTCACTGACATCTTGTGTTGCCGTCTGCAAATCTCGCAGGAGACCCCATTTCAGTCTGCCCAGTGATGGAGGAAGGACAGTCCATGGTCGTCCTTAACACAAACGCACATTACTGTGGGAGAAATTGAGAGATTTTAGGAAGGAGAGAGTAGGGAGGGAGGGAGGGAGAGTTTTAGTGAGGGACAAGCAAAGACGGAAGCCTCAAATGGAAATAAAGACCTGCACGATCAACATTTTTTATTATTCTTTCCCACGGTGGTTGTAAACATGCGTGACTAATACTTCCTCCTCCTGTGTTGTGCTGTTCTAGGTTGAATCCAAAGAGCCGCCCCGCTATCCCTACAAGGTATGCCTTGTGGTTTTATGACCTCTTGATTTCTGTTCGCTTGTTCGGCGGATGACTTGTTTCTCTGGTCACAAAATGAGTTTATCACATCTATAATAATAATACATGTTATTTAAAGGTGCCTTTCTCGACACTCAAGGACACCGTACAAATTACGTTTAAAAACAACAAAATTAAAGAATACAACAACATTAAAAACAGCAGAAATAGGTAATGTACATTTATATGGAACATGCAGTTTTAAACAGAACATCTCTCACTCCTTGCACTTGAACCCGACTTGTCCCAAATCATCCCACATCTTGAACGTAAATATGCTAATATGAATGCCTCCACTATGACTGCCACTGGAGTTATTTTTATATTTTTTTTATTTTTACCACAAACAGTAATGCTTGCTGGCTCACAAATCATTTCACCTCTGCCTGGTTGCAGTGACACAGAGTGTGCGCGTGTGTGTGTCTCAGATCGACCTGCCCCAGCCCCCCCTCACCACGCTCACCCTCATGGCCGATGTTCTCCGCACCCTCCAGCCCCCAGCCGACCTCATCCACCTCCAGCGACTCCTCCCCAGTCAGGTGTGTCTCCCGTGCGTGGGTGGGTGGCACCAGCTACCTGCCTCTCGAACCAGAGCGGGCCATGCCACCCGATACTCATCCTCTTCCATCATCCAATTACAAGTCATTTGCTCACGTGACACATGGCGATTAATGAGCATCTTACTGTCGCACGTACGCGAGTGTAGTCGACGCCTGTCATCTCTCCACCGGGCTTCTCTCACTACGACAGGCTTTGTCGGCGCCTTCGGCATGACTCACGCTTCCCTCCCTGCCTAGCCCTCGCGCAACCCCGACTCTCTTCCCCCTCCAGGGCGCCTCTCCTGTCTCCACCCTGCCCCGACCCCTCCCTCCCTAGTCCCAGACCTCACCCGACTCCTTCCCTCACCTGGTCGTCTCTGCTTCCCCCCCCCAGGCATCCTCTGGTCCGGCCTACATTCTTCCCTCCCCCCACTCTCCTCCCTCCCCTCCCCTGCCCTGCCCTGCCCTTTCCTAGAAACAAACTAAGCGACACCTCCTGTCCACTATCAACGTGTATAGAGACGTTTTTGGGGGCGGGATTGGGGTATACACTTACATTTCTAGGAAGTTTGCGTTTGCATTGGGGGAAAAAGAGAAGCCTTACCTGTTTCATCGCAGGGTGATGTCATTGTGGCTATTCTTACAGTTTCTGAGTGTATTGATTGGCCTTTTTCTCTCTTTGTAGTGGCCCAGGCAGAAAGGCCAGAGCACTGTACGCTTGTAAGGCTGAGCACGACTCTGAACTATCCTTCATCGCAGGAACCATCTTTGAAAATGGTAAGCCTCTGACTACAAATGACTAATGACTCCCCTCTCCTCCTCCCCTCTTACTCTCCCCTCTCCTACCCTCCTCTTTTCCCCACCCCCAGCCTATCGTAACAAAAAACACATTCACACCGTTTTGAAAAGGATTTACGCCGTTTTTATCTTCTCTGGTTGGTATTGACTTTGTCCCACTATGTTTTAGGGGAGCTATGAGCAAACAGCCCCCGAGGTGTGAACTTAGCCCACATAAAGACCCTTGGGGTCGCATCTCCTTGAAGTCCTGAGCATAGCATAGCTATAACCCCGATCCATCCTCTGTAGCACCATGCCTTGTACACATACAGTTGTGTTTGTACCCCCCCAGTTCACCCCTCAAGGGAGCCAGGCTGGCTGGAAGGGACACTGGACGGTAGGACTGGACTGATACCAGAGAACTATGTGGAGTTTGTATGACCCAGGACCTGGGCTGGAGGCCTGGACAGACCATGGAGCTGCACTGGAAACAAAAAATAACTTCTTCTTGTTTGATCTGAAAGGGCTGTTTGTGGTCATGAACCTGGATGAACCTGTGGGTGTGGGTATGTGTGTGTGTTTGTGTGTGTGTGTATTAAGGGACAGTTTGAAATCTTGCCATGAAGTCTTGTATATCTTTTAGTCTTTGCTTTTATTCAAATTCACTGCCACTGCTTTGAGTGTCTTAAATGTACAGGTACAGAATCAACTGAACTTGTGTAAGATGTTCTGGTTTGTAAAAAAAAAAAAAAAAAAAAGATTACGTTCAAAAGTGACTGGCCTTCATAGCTGTAGGTAGGAAGCCTTTGCTTGTCCTGCAGTGTACTGTAGGTATGAAGTCGGTAGTGTGGGGAAACTTTTGTAATTGAATGACAGTTTTCCAATGTGTCTGTCTATAAATGTGAGTTTTTGCTCTTTTAGCAACATTAGCCTGCTATTTCATTTAGCGCTTTTGGTATTTGGTTAGACAGGACAGGGCCTGAGCCAGCAGGAAGCTAGTCCCTAATGCTGATCTTATTGAATTTTCCTTTTGAATGGTGACATTTAGAATTAAAGATAGGGTAGCCCATCAAAGTAAGAACTTTAATTTTGGGAACCAAAAGCTCGCTTTTAGTCCCATTGTTATAGCTGACTTGTCTTGAGGTCCATAACTACTTGGTCTCATCTATCCTGGAAATATCTTACCCGAACTTGGTTCACTTTGAACAAGTATTTAACAGAACTTTTAGCATAGTTTTGTTAAGGCATAGGGAAGAATGTAAAAAAGTTTTAATGTGAAACTAGACTACTTTGTTCATATGTATTTTATTTATAATACTTAAAAATGTGATCATGAACTGAATTGTTTTGGGTGTATTAACAATGTAAATATGATGTTTGATAAGGTATAATTTTTAAAGTCTAAAATTTTATATTTTGTATTTCTAGTGTACTAACTTAATTTTTTAGCATCTCAGTTGCTCATTTTGTATGTCTATCTTTATTGAGCCTTAAAATTCTTTCAAATCAAATGAATCATGAAAAAAGTTGTAAAGAGTATCACCTATTAAAGAAATATCAAAATTGAACTAGCACGGTTGCTTATTAGTGTGCTTACTCTTAGCATTGGATACAATCAGGGGCGCCGCCAGGAATTTTGGGCCCCATGAAAAAGAAAATATATATTTATATTTTTTGATCATTTCTATAGTTTTTGGGGCCCCTGTCAGTCAGGGGCCCTTAAAATCGTCCTAACTTTTCCCCCCTATACGGCGCCCCTGGATACAATTGATATCTCGTATATACTTCTTGCCATTATTATTATTTCTAACCCAAACCCTGCCCTCAGTTTTTGCATGAAATTTAGACATGAAGCCTTGCTATTACTTTCTGGAAGCTTTGGACAGTTGTACCTTGAAGCCCTTGAAGCTCAATGGGTGAGTGAATGGAAGTCAAGTCAAGGCCTTTCAGAAGGGTTTTGGGTTCGAACCCCATGACTGGCTTAACTGTGCTGCCTCAAAGAGAGCCAAAACTCTGTCTTTAAAAATGACACACTTTACCTTAAGGATGTAATTTCAACATGTTCATTATTAGTTTTGTCCATGGTAGCTCAGTGGTTAAGCATGTGTACCATGTAAACCAAGGTCTTAATCAATGAGCTTGGGTTCAATTCCCATGTCTAACATTTGTCCCAAAGCGTTTGACTGTCTTGAAAACAGCAAACTTTACCTACAGAATGTATTTTCTTATTGTTTGAGATTCCTCAGGGCCCTGGTAGCTTAGTGGTTAAGCATGTGTGCTATGTAATCTGAGGGTGGACGGAGTAACATTTAACGGGACGGGGTAACTATTAACTTAAAAACACCAATCATTAAAGACATACTATTGTGTCTTACATGACCAAAAGGAATCAGGGTATTCACCTCAAATGGCATCCCCCAGCCAGATTTGAACCCAGATAAGCAGCCTGCATGGTACCCACCTTATCCACTAGGCTACCAGGGACTCACTGCTTTATCATTCGGAATTCAAATGTATCTTGTAAAACACTTTAAAGCTGTATATTCAACGTAGTCACGGTCTATTGTAAGCTTTCATCCAAAAGCACCTAGGGGGATGTGAACCTCCAACCTCTTGACTGGGAGTCATGCACTCTAACCACAGAGCTAACCCTTCCAACCTGAATGATGGATGTGGACAGTCACACTTGCTCATAATCACGCACTCATTTGTGAAACACACCTAGCAATCATTGGCGTTGATTGGCAATTAGACCACATGACCAATACCACTTATCCAGATAAATGAGCTCTAATGCAACAATCACCAGAGCTAGATGTTTGCCATGTTAGTAATAAGCAAATTATTGAAAATAATTTGCTAAACTGAAATGACATTTTCTTATGTAAGTAGGTATATGGGTAGCAAAAGGACTTTAGCCTTACCTTTAAACAACCTTTAATTTGCGTCATTAAAAAGTATTCAACATGTTGCATGTTGTATACTTTTTAATTATGCAATCTTCATTATGAATCAAACTTATTTTTTATTTATATACATATCTATCTATATCTATATACACTGTCAGTTGTGTTTGTCCTTTCATAACATGAAAATGTAAGTACACCCCATGAATTCTCCAATTATTTGAACATTTGACATTAATCTCTAGTTCTTCTTACTATTTCACAGGAATGAATGGCCGTTTGTCTTCCAGGACAGATTAGAAAAATCGAACTATTGAAAACTACAGTTGCAGAAACTTCGAACAGAGCATAGAGAACATATTATATGTGAATGAAAAATCCTTTATTGTGTGAACTGTTTAATGTGGAAAACAATTCATAAAATGACCATGTCTTCCTACCATAACTGACAATCACATCAGTGATTACCAAAAGCCTTTAGCTCCCTACCAAGATGTTGAGAAACTACACAAACACTTAAGTCCAACATTTAATCAAATAGGTCAAAATATCGACATCGACTGCTGATGAGGTAGTACAGAGATAATACAAACAATTTTTAACAAATAGACACTATATTCTTTACATTGGATTACATTTACATAACTAAAATACAAACAAAACATACGTCAATAAAAGCCATATATACCAGTGAAATATGATCTGCCCTTAAATCTTTAGATAATATTTGCGTGTTTTCAACAAAATATACTTTTTTTTTTTTTTTTTTTTTTTTAACCAATAAGAGGGTAGTGCAAATTGCCAGGCTCTGGTAGATTTAAAATTTCACACAGTTTTGACTTATTTTTTTAATTATGATTTTTTTTAAGTGACTGCTTTGTCCTCACAGCAATATACTGTACAAGACACCAAAGCCTATACCTTTACAAAAGATACTTTCAAACAAAATAAGTAATATAGTCAGATAATAAGTGCTACTGTAAATGTAACTGCTTGAATACTTCTGTTTTTTTCTCTGCTTTGGTCACTCTGTTGCACTGTACAAAATGTGATTCAGTCCCTCACCCCTACCCTCCCCCTCATTTCTCATAACACAGTGATCTTTCATTTAGACTTTCTCATTGATTTATAGAATTTACATACTTACAAGTCAGACATGTTTTAACACTTTCTAAGCACATATGCAATACATCTTTGTCAAACACAAACCAACTAACAGAAGAAAAAAAAAACGTATTTACTCTCTTACTCATTCAATATACAAAAATGTTAGGTAAAATGATTCATATCAAAGAGGATCAAGCTGATATATTAAAAATTACTGAAAATATTGTCGTCTTCAGTAGAAATCAATTTCAAAAAGCATCGTTAGTTGTTACATTTTGTATTCCTGAATTTAAACCCAATTTCTATGGCTCTCTGTCCCCTTTTTCACAAGGCCTTGAATCAATCAATGTTGGAACTAAAAGAAGGAATACAATATACAGGTATGTCCTTTGTAAAAATACGTCTGTCAAACATTTAGTTATGAAATATGTAAGAAACACTCTGCTTTAAATCGAAGTGGATATGTTATGTTGCTATGTACAACTATGGCAAGTAAGTGACCAATCGGGGGATATGAGTAAGCTGGTTGTCCCATATGACTCCAGAACAGAAAGATCAGCGAGCCCTCTATAATACTGTACTTCAGAAGTGAGGTCAATCAAACGGTTGTCCTCCCAAGCCGCTTTGCCGCGCCCTCTCAATGGGGCCGGCAAACCCGCAGATACGTGGGCATATGCGCCATGAGGGCTAGGAGGAAACCGGCTCTACGACTCTTCTCTCGGACTCGATCCGGACCGGTTCGATCGGGCCGTAGTAGCTGCTGACACAGCGGCGGGTCTGAGCGTCGAAACGGTGAGACGCCCGAGGACTTTGCCGCCTTCGCGGTAAGCGTGCCCCCCCCCCCCCCCCCCCCCCCCCGTTGTACGGTAGAGGCACTAGTGTTTTACTACATGGGGAACTCTTCCTCCTGCTTGGAAACATTATGGGTTCGCTGCCTTCGTTTGAAAAAGTCGTCTGTGAAGGCTTTGATGGTTATGGAGACCGAGGTGCTGTGGAACATTCAATGGGGGGAGGGGGTGGGGGGATCTGGGGCTTCTTCTGCTTTTCCTTGTGGCTTTCACATACTGTAGCTGGTGTGCGATTGGTTCCCCTCAGGGAGAGGGTACCACTCAGGGAGGGGGGACTTAGTGCGCCGTAGACTATACATTTCACCACAGAATTCGACGCCCCCCAAAAAAATATATGGTCTGTGAGGGATCTTCAGGAACAAAATCTAATATCTATGACATGATTCGAAATCTATAAAAAAATAAAACATCTGCAATGCACTTTTGGCACTTCAAATCGATCCCTGCTCTGCGACCGGGCCCAACTCGGGAGACGCGACAGAGGACGTGTACGTCCGGAGCGGATTTCTCCGTTTCCTTGTTCTGTCATCTTCTCTCGAAGCTTCCCTTTCTCTTCCTCGCAACCACACAGAGGCAGTCTGATCAGACGAACCCGGAGCGCCCCTTTCCCCCACACCGTTTGAATCAAACGGCCATTTTAGGACGGTTTCAAACACACAGACCTGCCCAGTTTCATCCTAATAAACGCTCGTACTGTAGGGTACTTTACCTCCATTTAAAAGTACAACAAAAGCAAACAATTTCACTGCCAACATAAAAGAAAGGAAAGAACAAATGATCAAATTAGAATAATGAATACTACAAATATTAACATTCTAATATTTCATTAATTATTCAGCACATTTATGGCCTCAGCATGTTAATTTCCAGATGGACAATATATATATATATATATATTTTTTTTACGTAGTACCGTAGGAGAGTTGACTGTTGCGTCGAGTATAGGTGAGCTGCCAAGTTAACAGCTCAAACATGACTGCTTTGACAAAAAGCACAACACAAACTGCCGATGGAAGAAAAAATTAAATAAAATGAACATCCAATACCAGAGAACAAAAGGTTTTTAGATTCCTATGCAAAATATTCGATTTTGACAGTTTTGAGACAATAGGCTATTGACAGCCTGCAAAGCTTAAAAAAGGCACAAGTTTTCCCTTTTCTCATAATTCTTGTGTAAACAATTCCGCTGCGTGCGTATCTGTATTGGGGTGTGCGTGCATAAAATCTATAGAAAATATTCCTTTTTCTTTTTTTGGGGCGGGTTGTCTGAATAGTCCCATGTCACAATAGTTTAGTGTTTTGAAGCAATTCACAGTTCAAACACAGAGTGTGGCGGCAACTCTTGATTCTAGAAGGGTCTTTTTTGTTTTTGTTTTTTTGTAAGTCTCCCAAGTGTCATTTTCATCCACCCCATTTCTCATTTTCCTTTTCCTCTCTCCGGTTGAGTCCCCTGGGAACCAGATCCAGTGACGTCTGTCAGTCTATTGATCTGTTCAGGTAGAGAATGTGGTGCTGGGTTCTGGGCTGGCTGATAAGAGGTGGTGCAGGCGCTGGGGCTGGGGGTGTTGGATGGCTAAGAGAGGTGGGGCTGGGGCTGAAGTGGTGCTGGGTTCTGGGGCTTGCTAGCTGGCTGGCTGAGAAAGTTGGGGCTGGATGGCTGAGAGAGGTGGGGCTGGGTCTGGCTGGCTGAGAGAGGTGGGTCTGGGCCTGGTTGGCTGGCTGAGAGAGGTGGGGCTGGGTCTGGCTGGCTGGCTGGCTGAGAGAGGTGGGGCTGGGTCTGGCTGGCTGGCTGGCTGAGAGGTGGGGCTGGGTCTGGGTCTGGCTGGCTGGCTGAGAGAGGTGGGGCTGGGTCTGGGTCTGGCTGGCTGAGAGGGGAGGTGAAGAGCGTGGGTCATGGCTGGTTGATGGCTGCTGGGGTCCTGGGCATCAGGGAGGCCGAGGGAGTCCAGGGCTCTCGCTTTAAGGCAGGGTGTCATCGGTTAAGGCAGTCATTTCTGATGGAACAGGAGTGGCTTGACACTGCCGTCCTTGAATTTTGGTAACTGGTTGCTGATGATCTCCGCCAGCATCTCGGGGAACTCCACGCTCAGCGACTTGTTGACAAACGTGTAGAAGCAGATTTGAAGCAAGCCCCCCACCATCTGAGGAGACAACACAGCCTTGGTTATGCAACTCCGGGGGCTAGCCGGGCTAGCGGTTAAGCCCAAACCTTTTTTCTATTTGAGGGGCACATCCACAGCTGTCAGACACGTCTCTGGGCTGGCTCGCCCGAACCCTAAACCGCCTGAAAATACACGCACAGCTGTCAGACATCCCTCTGGCCTGCCAGGGTAACCCTAACCCTCTCTATGTGAGGAGCAGCAACAGGGTCTTCTCTGAAGACATGGCCTGCTTTAAACTGGCTGGCTCGGCGGGTTAACCCTGACCCCGGGCATTCACATGGCTTCTGTTTAGACGCAGACTCTCTGACTCGCTGGCTGGCAGCCTAACATGGACACGGTCACCTGAGAAGACGGTCGCAGCCTCTGTGAGACTCTTTTCTGGAGGGTAAACTGAAGATATTGGCTGATGTAGAAAGGCCTCTGACGTCCATTTTCAACTTTTCCTTCCCCTTCCGTCTCAAAGCACATAACAACCCATGACGGCACAGACTCACGCCGAATGCTGACGTAAAAACTACGAATGGTGGAGGTACGGTTTAAAGCAAAACCCGCTCTGCGCAATTTGTGCAGTATTGGCGAGTTGGAGAGAGGATGTTGAAAAAAACACCCCCCCCCCCCCCCAAAACCGAATTCAGACGTGAGGGCACTTTGTAGAAATTCAAGAAAATTAACTAGCGTAAATTCAGCCAACTATTCGAGAGTGGATGAGAGGGAAAAAGCAAGTGGGATGTCATGTGACGCAATAAAAGCATGAATCACTTGGAGAATTATCAGATAACCCATTATGGCGGAATACAACGACTTGGTGAAAAGTCCCCCCCGACTATTGCCACTTGAGCGCACCCTGTGTCCCGTTCAAATGTAGAGAGTGTACCCTTGTGTTCCGAGCCAGCGTGAATCGGAATCTTGACCGTGACGATGTGGCGGTAACGTGAGGAGCAGTGTGACACTGGGAGGGCTTGGGACTCACCTCTTGCATGGAGTCCAGTAGCTTGGTGAGCTGGTAGAATCTCTGCCAGTTCTGGCTGGAGTTCTCCTCCCTCTTCACGATGGCCTTGCCCAGCTCCTTGATGTACGTCATCCGGATCTCGTCGAATATGGCCTGGCTTTTCATCCCGTCCTTGGGCACTGCAGGGAAGGGGGACACACACACACACAAAACATAAGCGAGGGGGCTCAACTCTGACCTGCGCCCAGGCTTGGTACGAACGTCCCATCTGACTCGCTCCCAACCCTATTCCAGATGACGAACAGCCTGTTCTGGAGGGTGTCTGTCATACGACAGTGCCAGGACTCCCCCCCCCCCCCCCCCCCCCCCCCCAATCCACAAACACAGGTGAAGGGGGGGAGACTGCCGATACAAAGGTCGCCCATGTGTGAGCCTGGCATCGTGAAAGATAGGAAACAGTCGTGCCCCGGACCGCGGACTGGCTCAGTATTGGCACAGTGCCCAGGCAAATCCCGCACACTCTACAGACAGGAGATTATGCAAAAAGAAACAAAATAACCGTGCCGTAGCCAGAGAAGTTCAAACACGACTGATTTCCATAGCAGATGGGTGATACGAAATGACTCTGAGGCCAGAGACAACACCTGCCTGAAACGTGTCAGAGAAGCCCATTGGGGGTTCGGAGCGAACTGGAGGAGAATCTTTGAAACGGTTTTGGGAATGTATTAATACTTTCAACTTAATACAGCCTGAGTGATGTTCCTCCATGTTTCCCTGGTGGCTGTCTAGATCTGCTAGGGTTCCCATCCGTGAGCCGACAAAGAGACTAACTGTCCCGGCAAAAACACGGTCTGGCGAGGAACCAACCGAATCTGCTAGCGGGTATAAAAATACATGGCGAGAATGTAAATGTCATTTCCTTTTAAGCCGCAATCAAATCACGCAAAATGCACTCTTTACCGAACCCACTCATTTTCCAGTAATTCAAAAAAACACAACAACAAAAAAAACACACCCAAAAAAAACTCAAGCCAACATGGAAATTTATATGGAAATCCAAGTGTCTATAACTGCTTTGGTAATGATTTGTCACACTGCTGCATTTCCCCCCCCCCCCCCCCTAAGAGAGCTCTTTAGCACCAGGGTAATTACAGACCGGTTGTAGCCAAACTAGTGGACTTCTTCATCGCTTTCAAAACAACACCTGGTAACACAACACGTATCCTCAAAAGCCACATTCAACTCTAAGTGGTCGTCCATGTGAAGGGTTCCCAGTATCAGGTTTGACGTTCAGCACAGTGTGCACATTTCCTGGTCCAAGAGTGGACTGGAGCAGCAGCAGGAGGTGTGTGTGTGTGTGTGTAGAGTGGCGCTCGGCCGTACCTGTGCTGAGAAGGAGCAGGACCTTCATGCAGAGGTACTCGTCGTACGACACCTGCAGCTTCACAAACTCCTCCGAGATCTTCAGCATCTGCACGCACTGGTCCGTCATGAAGGGCAGCTTCATTCGCTCCCTGGCACAAACACACACACACACACACACACACACACACACACACACACACACACACACACACACACACACACACACACACACACACACACACACACACACACACACACACACACACACACACACACACGCAATCCATCAACCACAGAACGCATCGCTTGTTTCGAGGAACAGTAACAAAACGGTAAGACGGCAGAGTGAACAGGCGATCGTGAGTCATCTATTCTGGGGAGGGGGAGTTTTAGCCAATCTCTCCATAACAAGAGGCAAACGATCCTCTTTAAAATGCTGAAGTCTACTGGTGGTTTGGTCCTCCTCCGCAGACAGCCTGAGGATGGAGTCCCAAGGAAGCGCCATTGTGGCCTGGCTGTTCTCTGCTCTCCCCTGAACCCTGAAGCGAACCCCGAGGCCAGCGCAAAGCAAACCACACAACGAACCTCACTCTGAATCCTGTTTCGAGGGCTCCTCATTAAAATATTTACAGCTTGTGGCGTCGACTTAACTGTATCGGTGGCGACGTAAAAAAATAAATACACATTGACGGTCTTGATGTTAGGATGTGGACGGATAGAAGTCAGTCCGATTGTTGACATAAAAAATGCAGCCGATAGGATGAGGGAACAGATTTGATGCATTTGAAGTCAATTCGAACGGCCAGATTTCTGTTTTCAAAGGTGGTATCCACTTTTGAAAATAGGTGAGGGAGGGAGGGAGAGAGGGGAGGGAGGTGAGGGAGGGAGGTGAGGGGGACGTACTCGTTGATGACCAGGTCGGGGGCGAAGCAGAGCATTCCTCCGTTACACTGCTCGTAGGAGCGCCAGCCCAGACTGAAGGACATGAGGAACAGCCAGGAGCACTGCAGCAGGGTCATCTGGTCGTCCAGGTGAAGGTTCCGGAAACCTGCGCACGTGAACCAGCATCCACACACACACACACGCACACGCACGTTTATAAATGTCACCATGGATAAGGCTTACCAACCAGAAGCAGATGGCGTTAGAGGAATGCATCATTCGAACGTTGTAGCTGTCCAAACAGGTGCCTCTAGAAAACGAGACATTTTCGATCTGCCTTCAGGTCTACGTTTTTCGACATAGTTCTCCAGATGTCTCAGTTCTAACAGTACAGTTGTCACTCTAGAAGTATGAACCACAAACAATCTTCTGTGAAGAAGGGGAAATCTATGAAAGTCAACGTTCACAGTGCCCAAAACTGAGCCGTAAGTCATTTAGGACTTTCTAGAACATACTGGGTCTAACTATGCAGTGGTACGGTACGATAAGCGTAGGAAATACCTGTAGGGATGAACTCATCGTGCGTTTTCTTTGTCACGCCTGGCCCTGGGGGGGTTTAAATCTATCTGAAAATGGACTCGAGGGAATTTGAAGAATGAGCAGACGTGCTAAGCTCAGTTCTGTCGAGCTCTGCCCCGCCATTCAAACATCGAAGCCGCCACGCTCAAATATTTGAAGCCGCTACTCTGGTAAGGGTGGTGGAAGGTAAGGGGGTCTCTGACAGACTCGGTACGAATGCTGTCTCTTATCGTCTCAGCGCCACCTGAACCCTCAAGCCTCGAGAACAAGAAGAGCTTGTTTTTTTTGTGTGTGTGGGTGTATGGGGGGGGAGGGCAGGCGCCGTCATCCGAGATAACATCATGCCGCTGGCACAGGACGGGCATCCGCCTCCTCTTGAGCCACCGGGTGGGGGGGGGGGGGGGAAATCTGGGTGCGCTGGGGAATCCCTCAGTCCCCTAACCCCCTAACCCCCTAACCCCTAACCACCCCTCCAGGGTCGGAGGCTCACCTGGCAGGGACTTGGCCCACTTGACGGCCGAGATGACCTGCTGGCCGCCCAGCCGGTTCAGCGTGGTCATGAGGCGCGTGGACGTGTCGGGCACCGTGCTGTCGTAGCCCGAGTAGATGACCTCCGGCTCGATGGCCTTGAGCAGGGACAACATGGTGGGCACCAGCTGCGGCATGGACTTGGGGATCAGGGCGCAGGCCTGCTCCGCGGGGCCGGGCGACGCCGACTCCACGCTGGGCTGCTGGCCCTTCAGCTTGATCAGCTTCTTGTTTTTCCTCGCTGCAAAGGGGGGGGGGGGGGGGGGGGGGGGGGGAGATGTGGGAGGAAGAGAGAGAGCGAGAGAGAGCGGAGGAGAATGAGAGAGAGGGGGGAGGGGGGGGCACGGGGAGATGTGGGAGGAAGAGAGAGAGAGAGAGAGAGAGAGGGGGGGGGAATAGGTAAATTGTGAGTAATCCTGGAAGGTCACAGTAACCCAGGGGGTGAACCTTGGAAGTATTAGGAGACCAACAGCACCGCTGAAAGATTACATTTGTGGAAAAACACATTTAATTTGTTTTCTACGTTCTACACGATGTCGCTGTGCATACAGCTGCAGATAAGCGAGCTTATCTAGGCCTGTGCATGGCTAAAAGGCAAAGCATCAACAAGTATTTATGGAGGCAGATTCCAGTTGACGGTGTGATGCGTTTTTCCTCGAATGGGTGTTGCAAAGCACAGTAAACAACAACGCCGTAACTGTGAGTGACATGCCGTCCATTATTCTCTTTTTTAGATTTTTTCTTTCCTCGTTTTATACGTTCTACGCGGTAAGCTCACGGGCCACAGGTAGAAAGCTTGCCATCAACTGCCTCTGTCTCTCTCTCTCTCTCTACCGCCCCCCCCCCTCCTCCTCCTCCCCCTGTTTAATTTCCTTCACGTGCATTGCTATGGCAACTAAGAGCCTTTGGTGGATGCACCCGCATGGCCCCGCGCAGTCCCCCACCCACTCTTCCCACTCTCCGATTCAATCCGGCAAAGAGGTGAATGAACATACAGTGCCCTCCAAAGGTATTGGAACAGTGAGGCCAATTCCTTTATTTTTGCTGTAGACTGAAAACATTTGGGCTTGACATCAAACGATGAATGTGAAACCAGAGATCAACGTTTCAGCTTTTATTTCCAGGTATTTACATCAGGATCTGATGCACAAATTAGAAAATATCACCTTTTTGTTCGAACCCACCCATTTGTCACGTGAGCAAAAGTATTGGAACATGTGACTGACAGGTGTGTTTTGTTGCCCAGGTGTGTCCTATTACATACATTATTCAATCAATAAATACCACTGAATGTCTACACTCAGGTTCAGATTGGGTAAGATAGGTTTTGTCTATGCAGACTGTATTCAGAGGTGAAAACAACATGAAAACCAGAGCGCTGTCTTTGGGTGAAAAACAAGCAATTGTGAGTCTTAGAGAAGATGGAAAATCAATCAGAGCCATTGCAGAAACATTGGCCATAGCCAGTACAACCATTTGGAATGTCCTGAAGAAGAAGAAAACTACTGGTGTACTAAGTAACAGACGTCGAACAGGTAGACCAAGGAAAACATCAGCAGTTGATGACAGAAACATTGTGAGAGCTGTAAAGAAAGACCCTAAAACAACTGTTAGTGAGATCAGCAACAACCTCCAGATGGCAGGAGTGAAGGTATCACTATCTACTGTTCGCAGAAGACTTCATGAACAAAAGTACAAGGGCTACACCAGAAGATGCAAACCACTCATTAGCAAGAAGAATAGGAAGGCCAGGCTGGAAATTGCCAAAAAGTACAGAGATGAACCTCAAAAATTCTGGGACAAAGTTTTATGGACTGATGAGACAAAGATTAACTTTTACCAAAGTGATGGAAAGGCTAAAGTTTGGAGAAAGAAAGGAACTGCTCATGATCCCAAACACACAAGCTCATCTGTGAAACACGGTGGAGGTAATGTCATGGCTTGGGCTTGCATGGCTTCTTCTGGGACGGGCTCATTAATCTTCATTGAGGATGTAACACATGATGGCAGCAGCAAAATGAACTCGGAAGTCTACAGAAACATTTTGTCTGCCAATTTAAGGAAAGATGCAACCAAACTGATTGGCAGAGCCTTCATCATGCAGCAAGATAACGACCCAAAACACACTGCCAAAACAACAAAGGAGTTCATCAGGGGCAAGAAATGGAAGGTATTAGACTGGCCAAGTCAATCTCCAGACTTAAACCCTATAGAGCATGCATTTTACCTGCTTAAGAGGAGACTGAAGGGAGGAACCCCACAAAACAAACAACAACTGAAAGAGGCTGCAGTGAAAGCCTGGGAAAGCATCAAAAAGGAAGAATGCAAAAGTTTGGTGACGTCAATGGGTCACAGACTTGCTGCAGTTATTGAAAGCAAAGGATTTGCAACTAAATATTAAGTCTTATTCACTTAAATATGTTTTAAGTATATCTGTTCCAATACTTTTGATCACATGACAAATGGGTGGATTCAAACAAAATGTGATATTTTCTTAGTTGTGCATCAGATCCTGATGTAAATACCTGGAAATAAAAGCTGAAACGTTGATCTCTGGTCTCACGTTCATTATTTGATGTCAAGCCCAAATGTTTTCAGTCTACAGCAAAAATAAAGGAATTCGCCTCACTGTTCCAATACTTTTGGAGGGCACTGTATATAAATGACATTAAGTGCATGAGCACGAACATACAGAACCGACATTACGCGGGCAGGGAAAGAGCTCCCACACACACGCACAAACACGCACGCACAAAACCCAACACAAACCACTCGGGGGGAGGGGGGGAGGAAGGAGGGGGGGGGGGGGGGAGGAAGGAGGGGGGGGGGGAGGGAGCCGGGTTACCTTCCAGGTTCATGCCGGCCTGCAGACACTTGCGAAAGCGGCAGGCCGGGCAGTTCTTCCGGCGGATCTTGTCGATGATGCAGTCGTTCCTCCCGGCACAGAGGTAGTTGTGCTGTCCTGTGGGGGGGGGGGGGGGGGGGGGGGGAAGGAGGAAGGGTGAGCACAACGGAAATTCTAATTGTTTTACCGTCACTGCGTCATATATATATATATATATATCACGGTCGCTTTATTTTTTATTACAAAAGAAACAGCCGGCTTGTGGGAGACGGCCCAGGGGGTCGTCAGCTGAATAACGACAGTGCCGGATCAGCAGGGCCTCCAGGGGAGGGGTGCTGTGTGATTAAAGGGGCGACCGACTACTCCATCGCTTCATTGTCAATCCACAGATAAAAGTGTGGGGGAAGCTGATTACATTCTCTTTCCTCTTAATAAGATTTGATAATGTCTGCAGGAATTTATGTATTTATTGTATTTTTTTGGGGGGGGTGGGTGGTATTTAGTGATAACTGAGTCACTGCTAAAACATATCACCTCATCTGTTGAGCCACTGCAATTACAAGTTATTTAATCTGTGCATGTGATGTTATCGTGCGATTCAGAAGAAAAAGGTGCTAGGGAAGAAGATTAGCGAGAAAGACCACAAGTGCCCCAATCAAATCAGATTTGTTGGAAACAGTTTCTGCTGTTTTGCGGAGAAAGGACTGGGTATGACTCACTGAGAGTTAAGTCGGAGGTCCCGCCCTTTACGAACGTTTGACCTCCAGAGGCTCGTCTCTGACCTTAACAACATCTTAACATTTAAATGAACATATCAAACACAGGTCTAGACAGCTTATTGTTTCGTTGCCTCTGAAAGTGTCAGTGGGGTCAGGCAGCTGAGCGGTTAGGGATTCGGGCTACCAATCCGAAGGTTGTCGGTTCTATTCCCGGCCGTGCAAAATTACGTTGTGTCCTGGGGCAAGGCACTTCACCCTACTTGCCTCGGGGGGAATGTCCCTGTACTTACTGTAAGTCGCTCTGGATAAGAGCGTCTGCTAAATGACTAAATGTAAATGTGAGGTGTGGGCTGGTGCCAATTCAGGATCTAGATGTGCTTTTACGTTCGGCATAATGGGAATAGCAGTTTTTCAGGCAATTAAGAACAACCAAACCGGGACTGAATAATTATGATGCATCCATGAAAAACGACTGGGCTACCAATCTTTACCACCAGCCAATAATAACCACTCATGTGCAAATTGAGACCTGGTTGGTTTCTCCCAAGTTTCTCCTAAAAGCTTTGCTTGGTTCCTGGTAAAACATGATGTTGATGACTTGTTTATGTAAAAACAATGTTTTGTCAAAGTAGGTCATTAAAGGGTTTCCACCACAGGGGCACAATATAATTTCCTTGAAGTGTGTCTGATAGTCTAGAAGTGACTCGTCATGGCAAACTGTCAGTCATTATCTAACATTAGTCATTTTTACAGCAAGGAGTGGTTGTGTCAGTTCAGTGTGAATCCACTACTAAACTGGAGTGCGGCCTTCTCTTTAGCGGATGGGTCTGAACTAGCAGTAGAACTGTGGCTAGTACACGTCAATCTTACGCTCAAATGCAGGGATGACAAATTAACGAATTTAGTCGTCAGTCATGTATCGACTAAGTTCGAATTTACAACTAGGTGTTTTAACCCCGTCCTGATTTTGAACCGAGGTGGACACAATTAGGAGTCAATGTAGCGGAGTAGGTTCGGGTCTACGCAGTCATAATGACATCTGGGGCGTTGCTGACATAACCCTAGGAGCAGGACAATGACACATTTTTGGATCATCGTTTCGGGTTAGAGATCTTGATCACGGTTAACACAGGGATACAACAAGCTTCCTTTGGCATGCTCGTCCAGGGTTAAAGCTCGGCAAAAACCAAAACAACCCACCACCGTGTTAATCCCAGCTCAAAGCGAACCAGGAGAGCTAGATCTACAATTACAATCATTCGATTTGGTTGGGAACAAAATGATGATAACAAATGTGGTTATTAGACAGGGTGTCTTGCGGCGGTGATGCACACACGTTCACCTTTTTCAAACCCAGCCAAAGGCACACACAGGGAACATTGTAGTCAAGTGAAGCAAAAGTGAAGTCATCCACCAAGCCAAATCCCATAAAACTAAATTAGAAAAAAAAAAAAAAAAAAAAAAACATGCATTGAAAAAGACAGGGTCTTCACCGGGTCGGAGCCTTTCAGTCGGGACTGACTGGTGACAGGAAAGGTGACAGGTGACAGTGTTGTTGTTAGGAGGATGGAAGGTGAGTTGTATTTACCATCTGTGTTTTGTCTCGCTCTCCAGCCTTCGCCAGTGCGACAACAACCGTCGAATGGGGAGCGGAGGAGGGAAGAACAAAAATAACAGATATTACTTTTTTATTGCTGTACAGCTCTATTCAGTGTTATATTAATACTTGAACCCACACGTACTCATCAGCATACATTTACTTGGTAATCAGCATGAGGACACAAGGGGCGTTAAACCCGATGTCGCAATGGACCTTGAGCAACCATGCGCACAAATTCTGAAATATCTGTTATTTTTGCATGTTCGGTGTTTAAGACTACAGTGTCCGTGTCGAATGACATCACTTTTTACTTGTCTGGGACCCGGGCCGAACTTCGAGGCGTATAAAAAGAAGCCCTTGGAAGCGGATCAATCCGATCTTCCGACGAACGGCACTTGGGTTTAACGTGTGATGCAGTCCTTCCTAAAAATACTCTGGAGTTCCTCCACGATGCGTCTATTCGAGGGGAACTTGTTAGCCCGGCACGGGGCACATACACATGGCGGGGGGCAGACGCTAAAAGTAGCAGACATCTGGCACGATAAACAGGCCAAAGAAATGAGAAGAGAAAGGCGTCTTTGAGCGCGCCCTGAACACTGGTGCGGTTAAACTCTCAGGGCATGAATGGGCTGAATGCCTTGCAGGGGAAAGCAAGGGGTGGGGGCTACTTTAGCTAACACCGGAGATGGTGCTGTAGCAGCTTGTCAGATCAGAGGGCTAGCTGCCGTGTAGCTATGCTGCTCTACCTGGCAAGTTGGAATTTCTCACGTCGGGGTTACTTTTCTGGAGAGGTGGATGGGGGCCTGTGCTGTCAGAACCTTATCACTTTCTGTCAAAGGCATTCCTTTGCCACAGATGCTAAGCTGGGGCAATAAATCATCGGCACTTAGCCTACACAGTGACTCTGGTCACCATAAAGCACTGCTGTTTGGAGGTTGACGACGCCTTTAGCGTTAGCTGTACCACAATGTGCCGGGGCAACGTTCAGTATGATATAACCTGTTTTATGACACGCAGTGAGGAGTTTTCCTCCACTGAGCGACTCTTTCATGGATATCAGTCTTAGCTACCTGGGTCAATAGCGTCTCACTGCAAACAACAATGTCCATACAGCTCTCGAGACAGGAATGGGCGGCTACCCAAAAGTACTGCTGGGGAAAAAGTGTGTTTTTCTTTCAATGACTTTTAAATAACCGATCACGTGTATGAATTCAAAGAACGACGACGTGAGGAGTTTGCAGGTAATTGAGACGATTAAGAGACCTTGATAGACCGTGCTGTGGTAAATGGGAGGTGAAAAACATTTCCAAGGCTTCCGGCACCAAGAACGGCGTGCATTAACGTGGGCAAAATGTGTGCCGTGTCCTGTACGTGTGCCCTGTGTCCTGTAGCAATGCAGCCTCATAAAATGATTAGGATCTTGAGGTGGGAGTTTAGCGTTTGTCATTGCAGAATGTTTATAAAAAATAAAATAAAAATTCACCTGACAAGTTGACTTGACTGTTAAATCCTCACGTCTTCAGAAGATTCCTAAAAGTCCACCGAGTCAAATTCAAACGCAACAAGAGGCATGGCCGGGGGGGTGGGGTGGGGATAAGGCGTGGAGGTTTTCGAGCGTGAGGCCCGAATTCCTGTCGCGAGCCTAGCCTAACTGTGCAGGAGCGCTCTCGAGGACACCAGGTGCTCCAGACCTGCAGGTCTCTGGGTACTCGGGACTCCTTAACGACCGTTGTGTGTGCGTGCGTGCGTGGGGAAACATCCGCGAATGTCGACCCACCTTCCACAGCCCTCTTGAAGAAGACTTTGCAGCTGCCGCAGGTGAGGACCCCGTAGTGGCACCCCGAGGCCTCGTCGGAGCACACCAGGCAGATCTTGTGGGCCGGGCCTCCGGGCTTGGCCGGGGACGGAGACACTGTGGCGTTGGCCTCGGACGTTCTGGATGACGGGCTGCAACACGGGCAAAGGAAAACACACACACAGGTCAAGGTCATATCCAAAATGTGCGCCTTCACAAAACTGACCCCGTGACACAGCTGTCGTGAACTTTCAGGTTCGGTCAACTCTCCCACGAGTGAAGTCTCCTATTATAAGGTCAGCCTCACTCGACAGTATCGCGTCTCTGTTATAGCATCTTCGTTTGGCGCAGCACTTAGCCCTGTATCATGAAAACCTACAATGACGACGCCACGGCAATCATCCAGTCTGAAACATGTCTCGTGTTTTGTCCATCAATAGCGGAGCAGGTGAGCAGAGGCCTACCCTAACGAGGGCGGAGCAGGTGAGCAGAGGCCGACCCTAACGAGGGCAGAGCAGGTGAGCAGAGGCCGACCCTAACGAGGGCAGAGCAGGTGAGCAGAGGCCGACCCTAACGAGGGCAGAGCAGGTGAGCAGAGGTCGACCCTAACGAGGGCGGAGCAGGTGAGCAGAGGCCGACCCTAACGAGGGCGGAGCAGGTGAGCAGAGGTCGACCCTAACGAGGCACCCAATGACCTCCCTCAAGCTGAGCTAAAGCTACTTCAAAGGGATTTCCAGCTATCTTACTAACAGGGCCTCGTTGTAACCTCATGGTCTGTTGTTAATAGCCTTAACCAGGGGTGCTGGGGAAACAGGTGGTCTACTACCTGCCCCCAAGGTCAACATCCCCCCCCCACCCACCCCACCCCCCAGCAGGATCCGTCTGAACCGAGGAGCGCCACATTCACTCGCGGCACACCGCGTTTCAGTCGCACACTCGTTCCACTATTGACTCGTACAATGCCGTTATTATGTCTGCGGTGGAGTAATTCCCCACCTTGGGTGCTGGGCTCAAATTAACCATTACAACTCCATTCATGCCGTGTGGATCTAGCCCCCCACCCCACCCCGAACAACAGTCCTCACGGCCGAAGCTACAGAGCACGGCGGAAACCTCGAAAGACGCACGCACGCGAGACGAGAGGGGGATGGCCTGACCCTGGACGACGGGGCCCCGGCGCGCCCAAACAGGAATGGAAACGCACATCTTCCAATGTCTTTATGAAAGAACCAGCAGGGGGTGTTTTCCCTGGGACTCGTGCCAGCCTACCCACTCTCCAGCATTCCTCCCACTGTCTCTCCGGGCTTGGTGGCACGCTGCCATGCACACAGTCAAGCCTCATTAGAGACACCTCCACAGTAGGGCAGAGAGCACACACACACACACACACACACAAGTAGGCTAATGCACTCGACGTAGGATGTACAACCCAAACCCAGACAGGCCAACACCCACACACACACACACACACACGTTAACACATCCATGCGCAACCAAAATGCAAGCCGGCGAGAAAGAAATAAAAAAAAGAAGCCGGTTAGCTAGTGCGCCGTAACACGACGCCGGCTCTGAAGCAGACCTCTGTGCTGCCGTTTAGTGACCTCGGTATGCTAATGCCTCCCACACTATTCTGATTACGTGTGTGTGTGTATGTGTGTGTATGTGTGAGGAGTGTGTGTGTGGGGGAGGGGGGGGAGTGGGAACACAAGGTTCGACTGAGAAAAAAAAAGGAGCAACGGATCAACAAACAAGTGCGAAGTCGTAAGGGCTGCCACCGCGTACACACATACAATGTTGGTCGAGCGAGCGAATGACGGAGCAGCTTGTCGCCGCTAGCAAGCGCGACGACGACGACAAAAAGCCTGACTTTGTTGACAAAACAAAAGATTGGATTTTGAAAGAAAGAAAAAGCAGGCCGATGTCCCAGGTCTCACCCAAAAAAATACAACATTCGGGACGGTGGATAGTCCAACATCCGGATCTTTCTATGAGGCACTGCTGTGCTTTATGTGTTGGCAATTCAAGTCCACATCTCGGGCTTTAAAGGAGCAGGGCTGGCTAGTAGTTGGGGACTGCAATAGGAGTACAGGGCCTTTCTGTCAGCCTGACTATCTGGGGAGTGCATGTGTGTGTGAGTGGGGGGGGAACACACACACACACAGAGGGGCCTCCCATTTGTGTAGGAGGAAGTCAGGACCCAGGGGGGTTCTTATAAATAGTCCCGTAGCAACCTAAGCCCTAGGACAGTGTTACATGAGGATACTGTATACACACACACACGCCTGCCAGCTGACACCCACAATACCCTGTACACCTCTTATCACTAATCATTTGTGGGTTAATAGCATTTGCGTCAACAGCGCGTCGAGGAGGCACCGGGAAGTTAGCGGTCGTTTGGCATAACGAGCAGAGAGGTGCTCGGTGTGCTCTGCGGGTTCACCTTCCCAGGAGGTCAGCCATGCCAACGGAGCCCTGCTAGGGCTGCCTACCCAGGGCTTAGGGGAGAGGGGCCTACCAAGAGAGAGAGGGGGAGGGAGAGAGAGAGAGAGACTTTGCAATACTCAACCCGAACTGTCATGCCAATAAAGCATTCTGAACTGAACTGAGAGAGAGCGAGCGAGAGAGTGAGAGAGAGGGAGGGAGGGGAGGGATAGAGAGAGAGACAGAGAGACAGAGAGAGAGAGAGGGAGAGAGATTGTGATTGTCAGAGATTGTCAGACACAGAGAGAAAGAGAGACAGAGAGACAGAGACTGTCAGATAGATTGTCAGACACAGAGAGAGTGAGAGAGAGAGAGAGTGAGAAAGAGAGAATGATGGTAGTCCTCTCCTAAACCACCCCATCAATCATCTGACAGCGAGACAAGGTAAATCCCACAAAAGCGCCTTTGCTGCCTTCACACCTATTGCGTTTCAACGTACGTCTCAGCGGGGTCAGAAGACAGACGGGGCTGCGGGCAAACAAAAGAAGGTAGAGAGACACACAGAGAGAAAGAGAGACACAGAGAGACAGAGACACAGAGAGAGAGAGACACAGAGAGAGAGAGAGAGACACACAGAGAGAGAGAGAGAGAGAGACACAGAGAGAGAGAGACACAGAGAAAGAGAGAGACACACAGAGAGAGACACAGAGAGAGAGAGACACAGAGAGAGACACAGAGAGAGAGAGACACAGAGAGAGAGAGACACAGAGAGAGAGAGAGAGAGAGAGAGAGAGAGAGAGAGAGAGAGAGAGGGAGAGGGAGGATGGCCTGACAGCCAGTCAGTGAGCCCAGACAGTTCCACTGCAGAGCTGGTGGAGGATGTGCATGTTGGCATATCAACCGGTGGGACGCCACGGAGATTTAGCTCAGTGTTCATCTGAAAAATGCTCTGGAAAGAGGCCTTCTCGTTGAGAGACCGCATTAGGTACACAGTTCTCTCCAGCTATGTTCTCCCTCCCTCCCTCTCTCCCTCCCTCCCTCCCTCCCTCGCTCCCTCCCTCCCTCCCTCCCTCCCTCCCTCCCTCCCTCCTTCCCTCCTTCCCTCCCTCCCTCCCTCCCTCCCTCGCTCCCTCCCTCCCTCCCTCCCTCCCTCCCTCACCCGTCGAGGTTATGTAATATTCATATTGGCGCTGCCGCGACGGCGGTCCCTCCCTCCCAGCACAGCCGAACCCGTCACCCCCCCCCCCCCCCAGCCAATCCGCTCCCACTACAAGCTCAGAGTACAGAGGAGGTCAGGCAAATCATGAGATTATCCGACTCATCTACCCAGACACAGACACACCCGTACGCGCACAAAGCACTTACACAAATACACACACACACTCGACTCGGGCCTACTCTGCAAGTCTCTGTTCTGCAGCGTCGCTCAGAGAGGAGGGTTTGTTGGAGAGGAACCCGGTCTACGATAAAAGCTGTCCTCCTGTCTTCCCCTCCCCCTCCACCCCCCTCCACCCCCCCCCCCCCCCATGTGACTGTTGCGCCGAGTCACTGACCGCCTCAGTGGCCGTTCTGACACGCCGCGGCGCCCGCCACCCGACGAGCTAAGCAAGCCTTTTCCACAACTGGCTGCGCGGGGCCTGAGGAAAGAGGAAGAGAAACCTTGAGGGCAGCGGAAAAAAGAAAAACGATTCCGACTCCTCTCAGCTAGCATGAACGACGGCTAGATAGGAGAGTTTGACACGTTTTTTTTTTTTTTTAAACGTGCGCGTGGTTAACAGAGCGTTTTGGGGATGGCACGAACCGCTACTGCTGCCAGTGAGCAAGGGGGGGGAAACGTTTCATTCAGGAACACGGGCGCGGCGTGCGTGTTCCCGTTTCACCCTCCCGCCCGTTCCCGCCGATCCTCAACGGTCATGTGGCGTCTCCTGAAACAGACGACAACCGCCTCCAATAACCCAAGAACCGTCCCAATGGTGCGTTTAGGGGAGTCAGGTGGCTGAGCGGTGAGGGAATCGGAAGGTTGCCAGTTCGATTCCCAGCTTTGCCAAATGACGTTGTGTCGTGGGCAAGGCACTTCACCCTACTTGCCTCGGGGGGAATGTCCCTGTACTTACTGTAAGTCGCTCTGGATAAGAGCGTCTGCTAAATGACCACATGTAAATGTTTATCTGCTCGGTACTGCTGAGCAGCTGGATTCCCCTAGCTTCATGAAGTGAACATTGGAACAGACACAAAGAATAAAAAAGAAATCGATCGAAGAGGCAACATTGGAGAGCCATAGCACGGTCGCATGCTAGTTAGCCCCCCCCAGGGAGGAGGAAAAAATGTCCGGAAAGCCACAGTCAATACTGGGCCTACCCTGTAAAACGTCCCCTACACGCCGAATCCTTAACTTCCCCATTTTGACCAAGCCGAGAGGGACGGAGAGAGAGAGAGAGATGGAGGAGAGACGGAGGAGAGAGAGAGATGGAGGAGAGAGAGAGAGATGGAGGAGAGAGAGAGAGAGATGGAGGAGAGAGAGAGAGATGGAGGAGAGAGAGAGAGAGGGATGGAGGAGAGAGAGAGGGAGGAGAGAGAGAGAGAGATGGAGGACAGAGGGAGAGATGGAGGAGAGAGAGAGAGAGAGATGGAGGAGAGAGAGAGAGAGATGGAGGAGAGAGAGAGAGAGAGAGAGATGGAGGAGAGAGAGAGAGATGGAGGAGAGAGAGAGAGAGATGGAGGAGAGAGAGAGAGAGAGAGAGAGATGGAGGAGAGAGAGAGAGAGAGAGAGAGAGAGAGAGAGAGACGGGGGATCCAGTAATGAAGCTGTTTACGGGGGCCCGGGCCTCGTGGTGGGGGAGAGGTTCTGTGTGTCTGCAGCGCTAGCGGGGGGAACCTTCATTTGCTCCCGCGCAGATCGAGTTAGCCCCTGACACCCGTCCTGCGCTAAAGCAGACGAATGACTTCGGACAACCTGCATAACGGGGCCATTCCCCCTCCCCCCCCCCCGCCCCCGCCCCCCCCCCCCCACCCCGCGGGCCATTAGCATTCGTTTAGCACCGGACACTGGGCGGATTCGAGAGCGCCGCGCCAAGCAAACCGCCCTCCCCTCCTCTCAGACGGGAAGCGGGAATGGAACGGCTTTCGACGCAGCCACCCACGGGCGGGGACGCGCCCGTGGGTGGCACCACGCCGCACGCGGGGGGGGGGGGGGGGGGGAGAAGAAGAAAAAAAAGAAACGTGGCGCTGAGAGGAACCTGTACCTAAACTGTATTGAAGATGTTAAGAAAGACTCCTTTTTCCCCCCAATTCTTAAATCATTTGTGTCAGATTTCTATATGCAGACACTTTCGGAGCCCTGTTGAGCATTGTTGTTTGAAAAACGTTTTGCTGTTTGTGACACTTTCCTTGCATATCAAGCCAAATCTGTCAAACCAGTATTTCAGCGCAAACAGCTAGCAAGTTGCAACCGAATATGTGGTTCACCTCCACGTGCTTGTGGTGCACACACACAAAACATGCATGCGACGAGAGAAGTCAATCTCACGTAAGCAGGCTACTGTGGAAATGGCTCAGCACAATAGGAGGAGGAACAATGAAAAGATGAGAGAGAGAGAGAGAGAGAGAGAGAGAGAGAGAGAGAGAAAGAGAGAGATGGGGTTGTCAAGGAGAGCTGAGGAAGGCAGAAAGGACTGGCCCTCCCCTCCGGTCGTTCTGCGCTGTGACAGATTTGTCAGAAGGCAACTGAGCTGGCCTCTTAAACAAGCGTCTACGGTGGGGGGAGGGGGGGCCGGGGGAGGGGGGCCGGGGGAGGGAAGAAAAAAGAAAAAAAGAAGAAAGAGAAAGTTATTTTTTTACGATGGACTCTAATTAGGAGGGTGGGGCAGGTTGGCACGTTGGCCAAAGTCCAGCAGGACTGCCCTCCGAGGGCTGCTGGGCGGGGGCCCACAGCTTCGTGCAAGACCCAATGTCGAGTCAGACAGCCAAGGCCTCAGGGAAAGGCAGGCACTAGGACCCAGTCATCTGAATGCAGAAACTGAGGCAGTCATCCGAGAATCGATCACATCAGACAGGAAGGGAAATCCCGAGAATTGGATATGTTTGTTAGGGGATCCAAAATATCTTTATATATTTGTTAATATATTGATTTTTTTCTTCCTATCAAACAGATTTTTACAGTAGATGTTATGCAACATCTTAGTCAGTACTGTGAAGAAGTGAAGCCTGTTACAACAACCTGATCCCTCCAACGTTCCAGCGGCAGGCCATTCCTTGTGAACGCGTGATTGACTACCCGCCATGAGTTTGTTGTTCAATGACGCATCACACGTCGAAAACACCGCTGGGAGTTTCAAAGCCCTTCGAGACAGACATTGGGAACACACGTCAATAACTTTGTTTTCTAGAACACCGGAACCTCCGATTGGAGAAAAAAAAAAGAAAATGCAAATGAGCACGGATTCGGGGAATGCATAAAAAAAAGGCCATTGAGCAATCGAGTCCTTTGTATAGAGGCGCCCAGTATAGGAAGCAGTCTTTTGTATAAACCAACACAATAGGCCGTATGAGCCTCGATAAGAGGCTAACTAACAATGTGATTCATCTGCAGAAACACTGATCAATATAGCTATAGGGAAATTTACACACGCTCTGCAAACAACTGGTCTCTGCTGACGTTTCCCGGGAGATAATGAGCCTGGGTTTGTTTGCTTGGCGCCGTTAATTAAAAGTATGTTGAATCATCTTTCCGTTCTTTCCGGTATCTGATGCGAAGCGTAACCATGATACAGTGGCTAACAATAAGTGTCTGATCTTAAGACATGCAGGTGTTTTTTGATGTATTTACTTTTTAAGAACACAACCGAGGCGAAAAATGACAGGCGGTCTAATCACCAGCTAAGAAAAAAAGCTATTTCAGTCGTCCAGGAAACGCAGTAAAAACAACAACAAAAGAAAACCGGTTTATGCGTTGAATGCTGAAAAGCATCGGTCGTTGCCTTTTTCCGGATGCTTCTAGCCTAATGGCCTAGCCCACAATAAAGTACAACAAGGAAGTCATCAAAAAGGTATACAAGCAAAGGGGGCAGGCGTCCTGACGCACGCGCACGCCGCAAGTGGCTTTTCCATGGCAACCGATGTGGGAGAGAGGGAGAGTCCCTCGGGCGTTAATGTCGCGTGTTGAAAGCCACACGGCTCTGGGGCTGGGAGAGCAGACTCATGCCTGTAGCGGGGGAGAGGGGGGTGGGGGGAGGGGGGGGGGGCTGGAGTGGAGGGTCAGAAATGGCTGGAAAGGGTCCTGATTATTCACGACTCTCTCCGCTGCCAGGGGCAGAGGATACCAGGGGACACAGTATTTTGTTACCGGAGCCTTCCGTCCCGTCGCTACGCCGCCGCCGCCTGGCCCTGGCCGTGGTGGTTCAGAGCTAACCTCAGTACAGGTTCGTGCACGTTTAGGATTGACATCATGTCTTTGGGGTTTGTTAAACTGTAGGCCCAACGGCAGAGTCTGTGTGCAGCAGGTCGTGATGTGTGTGTGTTGATGTGTGTGTTGATGTGATGTGAATAAAAACAGGTTTGATTCAGTAATTACATGAATTTGTTCAATCGCTGTGAACATAAAGCCTGAATGCCTAATGGGTAGTAAAAAAAAAAAAAAGAAGAAAAACATCAATTTTAGCGGCAAGCAAAACAAAAGGAAAGGGGGGCCGTAATTATGGGATGAAATGCTTGTTGACTACCCGAGAACAGAGGATATAAAATGGTGGACATCAGCAAAAGGGCCTCCGACTGGCCTTATCAGCAGATAAATTCCTTTGAAAAGAAAAAAAAAATGAGCACTTATCCTCACTAGAGCACACACACACACACTCGTACACACACACTCAACGATAATCATGTAAGAATGACAGCAGCAAAGGGCCAAAACAGAGGGCCTCAAAGGAGAGGGAAGATATGTCGATGGGGGGGTGGGGGGGGGGGGGGGGCAGGGCTGGGTGTTGGTCGTCCCGGTTAGACGGTGTGCGAAGGGGAGACCATGCGAGTCGACGGGGTGACCGAACCGCCGACGAGCTACCATCTAGGGACGGACAACCAATCATCAAAAAGCAGGGAAGGGCATAAATGCTGATTCGACCCGAAAAAAAAATACGCCTCTGGTCATTGGATCAGACGAGCAGAGCCAGATGTAACACGAGAGGGCCCGCAGAGATCCCAAACCCCCTCGGCAAAAACAAACAAGACGAGCAGGCAGAGATGAGCTCTGTAACCTTGGGAGGCCAGAAGCTCAACCGTTTGGTCCAACTGGCTCCCGGCCCGCTGACGGCGAACTGCCAGATTTCCCCTCCCCTCTACACCAATCACGTTCAAGGGGAGGGACCGGGAGCCTCGGCCTGCGAAGCAGACGGACAACGCTGCCAGCTCATCCTCTCGGATGAGGTCTGCTCTCGGACTGTTTTGGCCGTCGGCATACGACCCGGGTACCATGACATGACAAAGTTAGGTATTCATTAAGCCCAGGGTTTGTCTGTTTGTCGCAAAGTCCTCGACTCTACTGCCAATGTATAAACAGAAGGGCTATCTGGAGGAACACAAGTAGCCCATAGTAATCAGTCAAAGGCTTAGGGGAAACTGAAACATGTTATTTTGTGACAAAATGACATAAATAACATGGGTCATATGACAACATAAACTGCACACAGGCCACAGGCATACCTAACCACTCATATTACATAAATCACCACAAATGAGCCTTGTCACTTCCTATTTCGGAAGTTTGGATATAGAACTGCAATTGGAAAAGGACTGGGGTTGCACCACTATCGCGCAACCTGAGAGTATCCCGCCACACCCCCTTCCGGCGCTGTCCGGAGACGACAGGAAGTTCAAGACCCGCGGACATTTCGAGGAGCTTTCCTAAAAAGTTGGCGTAATCAGACCGGCGATCGCACGCTTCCCTCTGCATGGTCGGTAACATCCTCCTGACATAACATTGCCCAGGGACGCTGTCAAGACTGTTATTGTGAAAAATGCAGAAGGAGGGTGGGGGCGGGTTCAACAGAACTTTCTACTGTGAAGTACGGCGCGGAGGAGGAAGAGTTACGGCTGTTTGCACAGCGCCGGGCCGGGCCCAGGCCCTCGGTCAGGGCTTGGTTCCAGTCGGGCTGCGGGCCGAGGGAGCCGGAGGGAGGCTGTGAAAAGGCCGAACGCGGCACACAAAAAGATATCGGCCCCCTCCGTGGCATCGCGACCCCCCCCACCCCCCCCCCCCGGTTACCGAGGTCAGGTCAACGACACAGTGACCTCATCCCAGAGAGGGGGGGGGGCATGGAAAAGCCGTGTATGTGTCGAGGAGGTGAAACAGTCGTTTCGACGAACAAACAAACCACCAACGACCGGCTTGTGGAACCGCTGATGGCTCTCGGAGGCTACACATTTGAGTTCCGGGCCGGCGGGCCGGCTCGACCCTATTTAACAGCGTCCATTTGGCTTAACCTTGTGCTGCGTTGAGAGGAAAATCCCATCTCCCTGCCCTGACACAGTTGAGACGCTTTAGCCCCAACAGGTCCTCCATTCAAGTCGCGTCCAGCCGACCCATCTCAGTGAGGGCTTGGGCGACCACATGTTGTTTACAAAGGATCATTAAATGTACAGAATGTCACTGTCAAGACTTGTTTGAGTTGTGAGGTAAGACACGCCCAGACATGCCTGACCCGCCACAACAGCAGCTAGGTTATTGGACAGCCCTGTGTTAAAACTAACCAGCTGTTACATAAGCTGGCTCTGGATAAGACCTTAAACAAAGGACTCGCAAGCCTGCTAAGTGTGCACGACCGAACCACAGGAAACTGAATAGAGCAGGGGGAAAGTGCAATGAATCGTACACTAAATCTTACTTGACTTATTGGGAAATGTAAAACATTTCACTGTTGGAATAGTATTCCACACTGCCATACATCCAACGAATAGAGGTTCTCTATGGAAACCAAAACTCTTAGCGCATTTCTCGTCGACTTGCATGTTGACTCAGTTGAACTGACTAGCCTGACTAGCCTATGGCACTGTCTCAGCCGTAAACCGTCTTATGGCTGTCAAAACAACACTTACCTATGGGAATAACGTAACAACATCTATTAACAATTGATAGAGAGAGCCTAGTAGCGCAATTTGTTTTGTCTTAATAAAACTGACAGCCGACACGGGGAAACAGTCGGTGCCAGGCAGAAGGCTTGAGAGTTATGATCATCGTACATGCGATCACGTGGCCAAAAGGGGGTGACTGGGTATAAAGGCTTGCTAAAGGACTCACCACCAAGGGGGCACTTGGCAGTGCTCCAAACAGATTACCCAGAGAGAGACCTACTGTGCCCCGTTCTCAAGAGGCTTGATAGGTCAGTGCTGTCAAATGGGGCGCCTTATTAAACAGACGTTTCCTCCGTGAAGCTCTTTATCTAAGCTAGATTTCGTTTTGATTATTATAAAAAATAAAAAAAATAAAAAAATCTGATCTCGACACAGACCAGAGAGAGAGAGAGAGAGAGAGAGAGAGAGAGAGAGAGAGAGAGAGAGAGAGAGAAAGAGAGAGAATCAGATCCTTAATCAGAGAGCGAAAGAGAGAGAAGGGAGGACAGAAAGCAAGAGAGAAAGAAGGAAAGCGAGAGAGACAGACAGACAGACAGACAGAGACAGAGCGAGAGCGAGAGAAGGAAGGACAGAGAGAGAAGGAAGGAAGGAGAGAGAGAGAGAGGAAGGGAGGGAGGGGAAGTCAGGTGACTGATTTACGAGCTGAAGCAGCAGAACCTGCAGAGCGTGTTCTTCAGAAGCCAGGCATCACTAGCCGATGCAACAGCGGAGAGAAGGGTGATGCAGCAAAAAAAAAAAAAAAAGCACAAAAAAACCCTCACCCGGGCAGATGTGAAAAACAGAGTCAGACTAATCTAACAACAAGAAGGGAATCTAGACGAAAGAAAAAAGTCTCCATAAAAGATTGTATTTATCAGTTGGTCAAGGTCCGTACGGATGGACAACAAAAAACATGCTAGATGTGTTAATGATTAATGTGCGAATCGATGAATCTCTTAAGAATTGTATCAATTAACCAGGAATTTGAGCACTGCTGTGGAACATTGTAGGGCCACTGGATACATATTTTTATTCTAAATGAGTAGCACATTTGGCCAATAAATGTTTAATGAAGACTGTTATTGGAAAAACTGTTAAATCCATAACTCTCCACAACAGGCATTTCACTGTGCTAAAGGTGTAAACAACTCATCAATAACTGATCTTTAATCTAAATAACAATCGAGAATATTCCAGATAATTGAACTTTACTCTCACACAGGCCAACTTGAGTTATTGATGTTGCCGTGAAATGTATCACACTGACTAATTTCATGTCAGTTCTAGAATGAGTTCTACATTCACACATGTAGCCTGCTCTGTCCCTTTCTAAAACAACAGACCAACCACATGTAGCCGATGCAACAGAAAATATATTTAAAAAATCACCACATTTAGGCTTTGTGAAAAAAAAAAAAAAGGCTTGGGATTGATTCTCCATTTTTTGAAGTCGTTTCATTTCAGTTTCTCGTGGGCGAGTGCAGAATTCGACAACTCCCAAAAAAGGACAGATCACCTATTTATTACAACGTCCCTTGATATGGGTTCTGGTTGTGCAAATGACACCCCCCCTCCTCCTCCCTCCAACCCCCCCCCCCTCCCCTCCCCCCTCCCATTTATTTGACCCAGGTCCATCTGTCCATGGACTGATTGTTCCTGCAGTTATGCATGAGGGTGACCACAACCGGCCCCACAGTTTGCTTTCACAAACACCTGCGAGGATTATCGATGTTATTGGCATCGCCGGCGGCAACCCATTTCTCGGACTAAAGATACCTCGATTTTTTTCCAGAGCTAGCTCGTGTTACGCAGCTTCGAGCAGCGAAACGTTTTTTGGAGACCAGTGTGTATAGTAACTGTAGGCTGCTGTCAGATATCTGGTAAAAAATAAATGATAAAAACACTATTAAAATACTTAGGGGCAACATAAGAGACTACATATACTTTCTCCCTCAAACTTACAATTGAAAAGTTGCACTCTGGTATGAATCTATCTTCTGGGAAACGCGTGGCATATGACAGTAACCACAAGGGTTTGGTGATTAATTACGCGACTGTGAATGCCCTCAAAATAACTGCAGCTGCCACAGAGTGGGTTGAGAGTGTTATAGGTCAACATGAGTTTATCAAGTCGTTTGCCTATCTCGTGCACAACATGGATTGGTTGGAGCCTGCCATACAGACTAGTGTACACTTGAATCGTTCAATGCACCTTTGCACTTGCAGCACCAAAAGGTCCTTGCCACATGAAACAGCTGAAAAGGTTTGTGGAGGTGCCACCAGTGGAAAAGGTTAGTCCAGGACACCTCCGGCTTCGTCATACCTTCTGGAACATATTGCCAATGTGCAGCCAAATGGCATAGTCTATGTGGGACTGTGTGCACTATTCATAAAGGACCGAAAGTGAAAATAGCGTTTGTGCAATATTTAGGCCCTTGTGGGATGAAAGGTCACGCAATCATACTTGTCAACACTTCTGAAGAAACGAGGGCTTCGGAAAAGGCTTTCCATAATCCTTTGTAGCCGGTTAGTGCCTTGACCAAGTGCAGCGACATGCTGTTAGCAAATTGGTAATTAGCGGCTGTATGTGTGTAAACCCTTTTCACCAAGTGCGACTTCACGGTACAATGAGCTCTTTGAAGTCCCTGCATTCCTCGTCGTGCACACACACAACTAGCCAACGAGAAGGAGGGAGAGAGCGCGAGAAGCAAATGGCAGATTGCGAGGTTGGGATGAAAAGGCAGCAAGGACACGAGAGAGAGAGAGAGAGAGAGAGAGAGAGAGAGAGAGAGAGAGAGAGAGAGAGAAAGAAAGAGATTGAAAAAGAAGGCTGCCAGAACGCAAACAGCAAAAGAGAAATATACACTGTAAACTCCTGTAACATGCTGCATACCAAGTTAAGGCTGTGTGCGTGGGCAGGCCTCAAACATTAGGATGGGGGGGGGGGGGGGGGGGGGGGGGGGGATTTACAGTGCCTTACCCTGAGAGAAAAGAAGAAAAAAAGGGAAAAAGAGGTGTGTCATGGTGTAGATCTCTTGTCCTGTTAATCATTCACCATTCAAACCTCTGGCGTTCGGTGGGGGGGGGGGGCTGTCAAACGACGGCTGCCGATCACAGAACTCCCATGCGACAAAACCTCCATCGCTGTCAGCCTACCTATTCGTCTAGCTCAAACTCGATTTTTTTTCCTCCAGCTGTACAACAAGCATTTATCTGCAATGTACACGCTGTAACCCTATGTTTGTTTTGATTGGATTTTCCTTTTAAAGACGAAAGAATTGTGCATTAGTGTGGGTGGCCATGATGCAGACCTTATGAACATCCCTGTGTAATTGCATTTGGCCAAAGCATTCGACTGCTTTATCATGCCTGGCAGTCACAGTCCAAGTACAGAAACTAAACACATCCACACAAGCCCCTCAGCACTCCTAAATGTCTGGTAATGAATCGTTTTTGGGGCCGGTTTGCTCCTACAATTGGTCGGTTTGTCATTTCAAATGGGATTCCTAACTCAGGAACATACGTCACCATCTCTGGTCAACAGGCGTGGTTTAATAAGATAAAAACTAAAAAAGAATTGTGTGCACCACCTGATAACCTTGACATAGGCAATCAACGTTACGTCGCTTCATACAAAGCAACTTACAGGGGGAACTTACAGGGATTTGAACCAGTAACCTCTTGGATCTGCCTTCCAACGTCCTCCAACCGAGCTCTACCCATCAACCAAGAATCCTCCTCAGAAGACGGGCAAGTTGAATCTGTTCCAGCTGCTCCACCAACGGAGGATAACCCTAACCCCGCAGGTCGTAACTCTTCCACATAGAGATGGAAGAGAGGAACCTAACCCCCCGACCCCTTCACCTTTGACCTCTGTGCCTGGCTGGAGGTAACACCATTCCATGGAAAGGGAGCGCAAAATGTCTTCAAAACGTCCTGCCGAGCCAGCACAATGAGACGAGGCGACTGCTGCGGTGACAGAACTAGGCGTGGCTATGTGACCAAACAAAGAAGCCATGAAGAAGACAGAGACTGATACTGTGCGCAAACAAATAAGACATAAGATAACAGAAGTCCCCACAGGCAGACAAACGGACAGTAGTCCTCTGCCCCCCCCCCCTGAACTCCTGCTGGCCAATATCAGAGCGGTACCGCAGGGAACTGAGGCCAGGGCAGGAAATTCCAATATCTTGATTCTGAGATTGGGAGAACAAGTTTGAACAAAACCAAGAATTCACATGAGGAAACTTGAAAGGGTTCCAGCGAGAGGACCCGAGAGCAACATGTTAGACTGCGGACAAGACTGCCGACAGCCCGCCCCCCCCCCCCCCCCCTCCCCCGATCTCCCTTGACTTTTTGAGGATTCTACACCAATTAGGCGGGCGGGGCCTCCAGGAGTTGCGTGTGTCAGAACTGACGCGACACGCATGTGACCCCGACCCGTGTCGGGTGCTTGTCACGCGTGTCAACGTAGCTACGTTCACAATACAGCCGTGTCGTCGGGCAAACACACTTAAGCTCGAAAAAACAAACTTAAGTCCGGCCTCCTCTTTAGAAGAACCGATTGCCAAATCGCTGTTTGCGATGCATTTCCAATTCATCCGAGCTGTAGAATCCCTCACACAGTCACCGGTAACAACCACAAGTTATAAAGGCTGGTAGAACCACTGCCATCACATGACAGAGACTGAATCTAACACCCACCCACCAATGAAACGCACCCACAAACACAACACAGAAAGACTACAGTCTAAAGACAATCTTTACAACAGTACGACCTACCGCTAGCTCTCTAATCGCTGTCATTTCAGACATACATGAAGCATTATACAAATGGCGAGATGGCGTCTTCGATTCTGGTGTGCATTTATTGGCCACTGTGGCAGTCCTATGACTTAGTCTGTTTGCCTTGTTACAGTTTGGACAGCCCATATGAAGTATATCCGCAGAAAGGCATACATCCTATTACCCTCTAATTGTAGTCTATGGAAAAGGCAGCCGTGGAATGAATTAGAGTGCTGACAAAGTCCAAAGAGGGGATGCAAAGTAAATGACCCACACATGAAAGCAGACGTTCACCTTCGAAAAGAGGTCATAAATGATTCCTTACTTGTTGTGCATGTAGCTACTAGTAATCACACAGTCTATAGGGTTACTAAGGGATGCAACATTTCCAGAATGTTTCACAAAATGTTGCTTAAGCAGGTCACTTTCCCCACCCCCCACTATTTCCACTAATAACTATTATATTAAATCAGTAAACAGACCAGGTATTAGAAGGAGAAATGTGTTTACACTTACTACATCACATGGACAGGCAGTTCTTTGCATTTCACACGACTGAACACAATCAAGCCCACACACAACGGCATTCAGACCAAGGACCTGTACGTGCTGTTAAGTTTGGACTACATTATCGAGGTGAAGATATTTGCCCGGGTATAACTAGCGAACGCAAAAAAGAACAAACATCGCCGTCTTCGACGTCCGTTTTTCGCCGTCACGCACAGGTTTGCGCTCGAATGGCGTGCCCATTTGCGGAGGTCTCGTGTATCTCGTGTGAACTCGTCATGTCAAAAAGCCCCGCCTGATCAGACCCACTGACCCAACGTCCAAAGAAAAAGTCCACGGGAATTCCTGTCAATTCACACATTCCTGATAACTCCCCTGGAAGTATTCCCCCTTTCCACCAGCTTGCGCCCTTCCCTTTCTCGTCGTCGCAAAACGTGAGGCCCGACCCGGCAGAAGCCTCGAGGCGTCCTTTACCAAAACGTATAGAGGGGGAAAAGCTGGGCCCTGAAGGTGAAGTAGTCTACGTTCTAACCCTGGTCACACCTCGGATCCAGAGCCTTCGTGATTTTGGTCTAGACAGTCGTCCTGTGGATCAGAAAACTAGACAAGGTACCAACAGTGAAAAGAGTGCCTATGCAACAGCCCGGCCTAAACCCAACCCACATGAGGAACTGTCCTACACATGTAACAAGTGTATGGAAATATCCAAGATTGTAACACGTTTATTGCCATCCTGAAATGAACGATTAGAACAGGCTACCCTTGGCGGACATCTGTTTTAGATGGGCCTTTTGATTTATTTTATATTTTTTAGATTAGCAATCATAGATTATTAAGTTTTCAAGACAACGGTGGAATTCTCTGCACTGAGAAATGTAGCAGCTGCAGTGCATCATGAGAGCAAGCCGTCGGAAAAGCTCTCCAAACATTCCCACAAGAAGCCAACTTGTAGACTAACTATACCATGACAGCCTTGTGTGTATGTCTCTCTCTCTCCCCCTCTCTCCCCCTCTCTCTCTCCCCCCCCCTCTCTCTCCCTGTTACCTTCCCTCTCTCTCCCTCCGGAATGACTGGAGTTGTGGAGCTCGGAGAGAGGCCCATGTGTTAAAGCTGAGAGATCTGAAGAGAGAGTGAGACGGCACATCGAATCAGAACGTGTACTCGTGGTCGGCTCCGCACGGGGGCCACGGCCCGGCCCACAGCACGCCCGACTTGAACATCCACAAAAACAACCGGACCAACTGGTGTCAGTATGAGGATATTGAATGACCGGAGGGGGGGGGGGGGGCAAACTCCCCCGATTTCTAATAGGATCCCAGAGGAACACACGCGGCGAAGACCTCACCAATCGGATTCATGTAGGCGAGGCGAACCAAACACAAGCCTACCTGCCGTAGATGACGGGGAACGCGGCTGAGGCCGACGCCCCCTCGGCCTCCCTCTGCAGCCCCATGCTCTCCCCATATCCATTGCCTCGACTCCAGCCGTTGCCCACGGACGACAGAGGCGGGTACAGGCCAAAGAGAGGCTTCTGGTCGGGCTGCTGCAAGCCCAGAGCGGCCGAGCCCGGGTTGGCCCCGTAACCGTAGCCGGGCCCCCCCAGGGAGCCGCCGCCGCCGCCGCCCGGCGGGCCCAGGCCCCCCGAAGGCCCGGCCAGGCCCATGCCGGAGACCTGGCAGTAGCTCCGGTTGTCCTGGCTCTCCTGCTTGATCACGCCCGGCGTGCACAGCTGGAGGAGGGAGTCGTCGGCGTCTTTCTCCGTCTTGATGACGGGCGCGGAGAGGACGGCCTGGCCTCGCCGCGGGTCCGCACCGTCCCCCTTGTCGCAGCTCCCAACGGAGCCGCCGCCGCCGCCCGGGGGCTTGGCCTCCAGCAGGGAGTCGTCCACCGACAGGGTGGAGAGGAACGCGGCCTCGTTGTCCCCGTAGAACTCGTTCAGGTCCGAGAGAGAACCGGGCAAGTCGAGGTCCCTCAGGATGTCTAGCGTGTTGTCTGCGCTGAGGCGGTCGCCACCGTACGAGTCCTTATGGCCCCCGAAAGACAGGCCGGCGTCCAGCCGGTCCTTGTCCATCGAGGAGATGTCTTCGGTTTTGATGTGGAACAGGTCAAGTTGGTGAAATCCCATCCTCGAGTTCCCCAGGGTGGCGGGCGACCGGTTCAAACTCGCAATGCTCTCCTCCAGGAGGGAAAAGTCCTCGCCCACTGAATACAGACCCAAGTCCTGTTGCTGCTGCAGCTGCTGCAGCTGCTGCTGCTGTTTCTGCGGTTGCTGCATTCCCAGTGGAGCCGTCCCCAGAGACGAGCCCTCCCTCTGGGTTTTGCTTCCCTCCAGTCCGTTCAGGGCTTCCCCCCGGCCGGGTCCCTGGCTCTGGGCCCTGGAGCCCGGCAGGTGCATGGCGGAGGCCGAGGTGGCGGGCCCCGCCACTTCCCTCTCCTCACCGGGCCTCTCCTCGAACGGCGAGCTGTCGTCGTGGGTGTTTCTCCGTTTCGGTCCACCCTGATCCATTTCTATATTCTGTCGGGACACACAGAGTCGGTTCAGTCAAGGTACACGCGCAGGTTAAGGACCTAAGACCGGGCCTTTCCTAAGCCAGGGCCCATTACATTACATGACACAGACGAACCAGAAGGGGGTGAAAGAAAAGACGGAACTGAATAGGGCTTTAACATTTAGTCTAGTCCGGGGTCATTTCCCTCTTCCCGACTTAAGATTCATGAGACATATAGCAGAAATGAGCATGGAAAATCCCAGTGTTGGCTTCCCGTACAGGCTTCGACTGTACCCATGGGCATCACCCTGGGGGTTTCTTAACTAAACTGTAGAAGCATTTCACAACCCAAACACACTCAGCATGGCCGGTTCTGTCAAAATTACAAGAACATTTCTGTCATCAGTATTGGGCAATACATGAACTACTACAGATCCTACTACAGATCCTACGGATCTGCAAGAGACTTGAGGCAAATTGAATAATATTTTGATAAATAAATAGGCAAATTGAATAATATTTTGATAAATAAATAGGCTATGAAACATGCAAAATATTTATACATAAGCACCCAGTCTTTATTGAAGTTGTGACCAAGTTCCTACTGTCATGGTCAGTTACTCTGAGGGCTTCTTAACTATTCTGTGGAAGCATGTCAGAACTCAAACACACTTAGCCTGTATTTCAGGCAGAACCCCTTTCTGTGCTACCAAACTTAAGGGACGAACAGAAACTAAGCAGCAAAATAACATTGATAACAATTGCAGAATTCATGCTGTTCCTGCCTGTAGCTGTTGGTTAGACTGAGTTTCCGTTTTTCGTCATTGATACATGATGGTCATAAAAGGCTTATAAAGACATCTTATTATGCCATTTCTAATGTCAAATATGCTATTGTTTCTAAACCATTTGCATGACTGATGCAAAATTGTCCATGTTAAAGTAGCCATAGAAAGATAACCTCAAAAAAATCATGCTGCAAGGCAGTTTAGAATCCACGCACTGTGTCAATAGCAATAGAAAAGATCGATAGCCTACCTAAAAGCAGTGTATGTCCATGTTACTTTCGTAGACAGAACCTGACGTTTTACATCGGGGGAAAAGATATCTAAATTTCACTAAATGTAGAATACAAAATGGAGCCATCGACAACAGAATATCGACGCCGGTGACTCGGTACAACTACATACAATCTACCAAATATGCAAGGCTATACTAGGCTGCTACAGTAATCTACAGTAGAAACGATAGAACAGTCGCAGTAGTGCAACCTGTTGGCTGTGACGGGTAACTGCACTACAAAAACTAAACTTATGTTAAAATAGATTAGATTAATAAATGATCATGTAAAAATAATAACTGCATTACACAACACACAAAATGATCAGATTTAACGTTAACAGCACACAACTGTCAAGCTCGGGGAAAAAACTGCTAAAACATGCCTAAAGTTTGAGTTTATAACAGCACTTGTATAGTCAATAGTCGTTTGACAGTTCGTGTGAAAGTCATACATTTCCAAAACCAACATCTATTCTACAAACACATGACACGTACCTGATTTTAAAAACGTGGGTTCCAAGTACGCGAGGTCATCTCCCGTTCGTCTGAAAGTTGGATAGAATTGTATGTGGCCTTACGTTTTCTTCTGCCAGCAAATAGACCTATCTGTCAAGACGTATACCGATTTTCCAATCCTCCTGTCAGAATATATTTAAGTTTTAACGCCGACCGCGTAATTGTTAAAATAAATGAAAACTGTTCGCTATGTAGTATATCAAAATTGCACGCAACAAATCCACAAGCAGAAAGATACAAGTTTCTGTTTTTGGTCTATGGAATCGTAGATCATTAATGTTACATAATGACCAAGCTAGCCAACTACATTACAGTTTAAAACCATGGGCATGGCATAGCTGGATAGGAGGGCGGCTAACTAGCTTGACAGCAGTAAACGCCCCTCTAGAAGCAAACTCTACAGTCGGAAACACTGAAAACACAACCTTGCTCTTCGACGTGTTTCTCTGAACTAAGTTATAAATTACACCGCTAACACGTTAGAAAAAATTACAAGTAGGTCACTATGAAAGTGTTTTCTATATAGCAAGACACTGACGTGCTGATGCAAGTTGTGCAAAACTTGCTCACGTAGCTATCTCTAACGTCGTTAGCAAAAGAACGCTGCGCTAGACAATCTAAAACCTCACTTAACTAAAACCAGACTAAATGCAACACAGTCAACAAACTTACTAGTTAAAGACGATGTGTATGTACATAAAAGGCAACTTCCGACACTACGTTGGAAAGCTACATAGCTAGTAGCGAAACATCTAGCTCCTTGGCCCAAGAAGGTTGTGCTAAGCAGCAGTCAACCAAACGCCTAGCAAGCGTCGGAGCCACCGAAAGCCGAGGACGAGATCGATCATGTGTGTGCATAGAACTTCCAAGGCAAAAGTAACTTCGAAGACCGTTCTCACCTTTAATGGCTTGAAAAAGTCAATCCTCGCGAGCAACTAACTGCACTACTCTATGACCGTGTGCGTCAAAACACTTCACAATATTTCATGCAGCGATGACTTAAAGTTTTAAGTCAAAAACGCATCAAAGTAACTGACAAGCAAAACGTTCAATGGCGCAGGACGGTACTGTAGATAGAGCGGGGCGAAGGGCACGTTGACAGCCGCTCTGGAAATAAACAAGATCTGAAGACAGCTGGATCCGCGGCTCCGTTTCCCTCCACTGCGTATTGCTGCTCAAAAACAGCTAATCTACAAGGGATAGCTAAACGAGTCGACGTCGACGGCTTGTTCGACAACACTGTGTTTAACCAAACAGAAAAATAATTCCGAGATTATGCCTGTGAAACTGCCTCAGCTGTCAGTCCCGAAGTGGGACATGCGCAGAGAGAGGCTGGGAACAAATGGCAGATAGAACTGATTTAAATGTACGCACTTTGCAACAAAACTTAAAAAATAAACTGCTATAACGAGTTGTCAAGATGATCAATCACAATAATACTAACGCTTAAGAAATATCTATGGCTGTGTTGGTGTATTCTGTTAAAGTGTAACTTTATTCTAAACAGACCTAGTTTTAATCATTCGCTAGGAAAGGACTTAATGATATATTTGTTATGGCCTCATGTCAACTTCGGTGGTGCATTCTTAGTTTTTGTCATGCACTCTTTCCCTTGATTGTGTGTAGATGTATTTACCATTGTGATACTGTGAGACTTGGACACGGTTGGTATCAGGGTGAGAGAGTAGAGTAGGAAGATATGGGAGAGGGAAGAGTTGAGGTGGCAGGCAAGGCAAGGGGCTCCATGCAAACCAGCCGATTATGAGGTGGCAGCGTGTGTCCTGAACATGTGGATGATTCATTAGCACTCAGCCCAGCTTGATGGAGGCTGGAACATGCCTGTCTCCCAGGGGCAACGGGGAACACCACACTGTTCTCAGTTCGAGAACACATTGTCTGTGCAAATCACTGTGGATCCTCCAGTTTACCTTAGTGTAGTTATGGTTTCAAGGAATATAATGCTAGATCCAATACAATGCTCCGGCAGCAACACCGTACAACAAAAATCAGCATTTTCCTCTGATTTACATTATAATGTATGATTGTTTACCTTTCACCATTGTCTTCCATTGTTATTTAGTTGACAATCAATATGGTGTGCATTAAAACATTTCTGTATCGACTCTTGACTGTAGGCTACTTATACACAAATCCCCAACTTCCTTGGTTCTCGCGACACCCACCCCCACCGTTGCCACCCAGTTTAACCCACTTGCCCGGTTTTAGACATCAGGCAATAATGTCATCATATGACAGTCAAAAGTCCTTCACTGTCCTCGTGTTGAGGCATCGCTGGAATAGACGGCTCCGCTCTAAAGAGGTTGTGTGACCTGATGATTGCTCACTTGGTCCTGTCTGTCAGGGACCCGCAGCATGGAGTGGCAACCTGATTTAACATGAACAGGGCCGAAGGCGACGTGGTGGGGCCTTTGATTTCACTTTTCAGTTGACTCGGATCCGTGAAGGAGAATGTAGACACAGGTAGGCGATACGCCCTCAGACGTAGCCCTCATGAATAAGATGGCGATTTTTTTCCCCCTTCAACAACAGCAGCCATTTACTGAGAAGGGAGGGTGTTCCCTCCGAAAGCATCCCAGGAACTTCACTGACCTAAATTATCAGGTCGCCCGCTTATAGCGCAACAGAGAGAGATTCAAGAGCTGCTATTTATACGGAATGATTTATCGCACTTCAGTTCATAAGCTTCTCTTCCCAGGTTTTTGTGATCAAATTATATTTTTCTATTTGGATAAATGTATGAAGTTGTTCTTTTTTAGCCACTCAGTTTTAGGAAATATCAATAAGGCTTGTTTGGACCCCAGACATTAACAGCCATTGACATGGTCTAAATTTGTTTAACAGTACAATGAAATTGGAAGAAAACGTTTCAAATCTGTTAATACATTTTACAGATTTAAACTAACTATGGCTTCCTACCAGGCTTGCATTTATGCTTTGCATTGAAGTCAATTTCAGTTCCCTGATCATATTACTGTCCTGGTTACAAGCTGCCAGTATATTGCCCTCAAGTCATGTATTTATATTTTGCCCTGTCCAAATGTCACAGATTGCGTGTGTGTGTGTGTTTGACAGCATTGCTCAGAAATTTGCAGACTAAGCACAGGTTGAGATAGCATTACATAGCATAAAATATCTATTCCCCCCAAAAAACATCATACAAATGGTTCAAATATGGTCAATAACACAGATGTACTTTTATCTTTTGACATACTGTACTTTTAATTTAAGGTAACTATAATATGTGGTTTGACAAAAAAAACGTCTTAAAACAGATAATTATGGAAATAGTGTTTTTTTATTTATTATTACTTGTGCTATAACATTAACCTTAAACTTGAGTACTACATTGTAAAGTAATGCAACCGTACAATGTCACTAAACAATAAATACAACATAAAATATTTAATTATTGTCATTTAAGGAAATAAAGGAATTTACTGTGATGTTCATTTCGCAGCTAAATATGTTGAATATGTGTTGACCATACTGTATTATGGAATGTGTTTTTGATATAGGAAGTGGTCGGCCTACTACAGTTTACTATGGTTATTTACTGGATTTACATTTGCAATAAATACAATCAGATTAAAACCTTTAGCACTGCTGCACCTCCCTTGCTGCACAACTGCTGCACAACTCAAAACGCATCTTCAACCAAACAATGTTGAAAACAACAAATTTAGGATTTGAATATGACTACCAAAATCTAAATCTATCCTGCCAATCCTGATCAATATTTCCTACTGTAGTACTCACCGTCTCACTGTATAATCACTTGCTTTGCATCGTACACGGTTGCACGATTCTACTTATGTTTCTTTCTGGTACGTGTATCTAGGACTCTTCCTGTCTGGTGTTAAAACACCTCCTTCTAGCTAGGCACGAAGCACTGTAAAGATGCCAAGTGGTACTTCTAGAGAGGAGGGTGGGAGACAGAGAGATATACTCAAACAGAGAGAGAGACAGAGAGTGAGATATGCACAGTAGGGGTTAGGAAATATGGCAGTAATGTCTGTAATGTTTGATGATGGCAGTAAGTAAGTGGATGTGGTGGTGGTAAAGAGAGAGATTGGTTGCAGCCAGTGACACACAGAAAGTTCAGACATTTACTGTAATTGTTCAGTGATTAGTTTATGCCTGTGCCATTTCAATTTACAGTAAGTAAAAAAAGTATGGTTTTGTACATTTACTTAAAGTTGCAATGTATTTTCTGTAGCTTTTTAGAAGAAACTGGTAGATTTGGTTTGTGTGTTCATAAGTAACCTGAGACTTGATTGTCTTTAAGATAATAGCACAGAAACAGTTGAGGGAATGCAAGAGTTGCTTGGAGAATGGGTAATATGAACCAACAACTCTATCAAGAGTTATTTCTATAGAGATCATAAGCTCCTTTGCTTTGACAGAGGGTTTCCGTTTTTTTAACCACAACCAGTTCTCATTCTGTTTTGATACCACGGCTGCCAATCAGGCTTAGTTCAGCCATTGGTGCAACAACTAGCCTGATAATACAACTGGACAAAATCCCTTTTTAGCCACAGAAGCGAAAGGCTGTTCAACAGGAGCTTGATCAGCCATACTCACAAGATCCTGCTTTCAAACTCCCAGGGGTGAGAGGTCAATTGTTTTTTGTGTAAAGAGAGGGAGGGTAAACGCCTTGAACGAAACCAGTTGTACACGTTTAACTCTGCTAAGACTCACACAGCATGCAGGACTAAGTTCTACAGCGGAATCAAAACATTGACTTATGGGTTGCGGAGTCGATCGGCAGTTTTTTCCCCCCCTCAGGTAAGGGTATAGCTGCGGATACAGCCGTGGAGACGGTTGTTTCGTGATTCAAACTGCTGAGCTGAGCAGGCTGTGCTCAACTAGACGACTGCACCAGAACAACAAATGTGAACGCAAATGTCACTTACAACACTGTTTGTTTTTTTCTCAGAATCAGAATCAGAATGGGATTTATTTGCCATGAAAGTTTGCACAGACAAGGAATTTGCTTTGGCAGGAAGGTGCATACAGTAAACATATAGGAATCTTAAATTTAAATATGTGGTCTAACTATACTAAGGATACATAAACTAGCAATACTAAGTGGAATACAATTAAAATAAAATATACAATAAGTAAAATATAAGTTGCCAATTTACAATATAAAATACAATATAAAATACAAATATTACAGGAATTGAGTGTAGTGCAAAATGTAAATAGTTTTTAAAGACATTCAGTCAGTGTGAGCTTTGGCCTTGTTGAGGAGGCCAACAGCAGAAGGGAAGAAACTGTTTGTATGGCGTGAGGTTTTGGTCCTGATGGACCGCAGCCTTCTGCCAGAGGGGAGTGACTGGAGGCTTACATTTACATTTAGACATTTAGCAGACGCTCTTATCCAGAGCGACTTACAGTAAGTACAGGGACATTCCCCCTGAGGCAAGTAGGGTGAAGTGCCTTGCCCAAGGACACAACGTCATTTGGCACGGCCGGGATTTGAACCAGCGACCTTCTGATTACTAGCCCGATTCCCTAACCGCCCAGCCATCTGACTCCGAGTAGCTCGGCAGCATCTTCCACAGCATCTTCCACTCTTTCGGGAGAGACTGCAGGTGAATCTGGTCAGTGCCGAAAGCAGGACATGGAGCCCAATGGGTTTAAGGAAATCTCGAGACAGACCCTAGTGGCTCCATGTCTGGGGTAGAACCTCACTTCCTGTCCCCCTGATGCATGAAACATTCCTGACACTCGTTGTCTGTCTTTGTATGGGTCATTCTCTGAAATGCTTTTTCCCTGCCATAAAAGGCAGCCATGACACTAAAAGTGACAGTGATGGCTGAGAATGATCCGTCTGTGTCAGAGGAAAGACCTGGAAACCTGTCTTGTCGGGGATGAAATCAATACTCCAGCGTACAGAACAAAGGCACTTAGCGTTGGTCCCTGAAGGCCTAAACATTGGGTTTATCGCCAATAGGTACATGCATGGAAATAGGCTTGCTCTCGCAGTGAACTCAGGGAAGGGGGTCTGACTTGAGCAAGATATTGTCCTCATGGGGCTGGATAGGAAAAGTACGTACTGTAAACGCGTAGGTCAGAGCATGCCACTCCTAGTTTGGTTTACTGTAATCAAAGTCTCGAAATGGAGGTACAACTGCACACTGAGACATATTTGTAAAGTGGAGAGACTCCATGTGGAAGGTGGCTTCTACAGAATGTCAATCTGTTGTACTGTAGACCACATATACTGTAAACATCTTATGGTGTGCCAGGGACAGGCTCGTTTTTGGACATGTGTAACATTGGTTTCCCTTGCTTACCGAAACCTCTGCGAATGACAAACATGACAACGTATGAGGTTGGGTGTATTTAAAGTCTGGCGAGCTGAGAAGTCCATTTCATTGGAATTGCATGCAGCACAGCCTCGCGGTGGGGATTGGGAAAGATTTCGTATGAACAAGACACAACAGGACTCTTCCGGTAAAAGTGGGCCCAGGTGTTGCTGGGGTACAAGTTCAATACTCCACAGAGCGTGTTTGCAACCTAACAGTGCTACTGGAAGACAGCGCAGCAGACTCAATGGGAACTGCACACTTCACAAGATGTCTCTTTTTGGTCAATCGGATCAATCAGCCTGAATCTTTTTGATCCAAATGATGTGATCCGTGAAGGAGCCTACAGTGCAATTCCAACTCTGCAGGATATTAAACTGGTACATACTGTTGTGTGATGTGACACTTTACACTTTAATTTACACCGATATTGGGAGCACTGAACTACAGTGTAACAGTGATCAAATCTTTTTCAGACGAATAGCTTTACAAATCCCACTGAATCGATGGAAATTGGCCACCCCAACCTTCATCAATTTAACCCCTCGACCTTTCTTTCTTCAATCCTAGCCCCCTCCCTCTAAACCCATCTCCTAATTTACAAATCTCAAATCAGTGTCTCACCTTCCTCTGAATGTCGAAGGTTGTTGGTTGTAGTCCTAATAGTATCTTGTCTAAAGCTACATATGATATCATAGTTATTTCCCTCCAAGTTAGGGATGACACCATTATGCCCAAGGCATTTGACTTAGATGCAACCAACATTTTTGAGGCCAGGCAAACACATCCACACAGACAAAAATATTTTGAAGACAAGCAAAAAAAAGAAGAAGAAAAAAAAAGATTTGGCAAGGCTGCACACTGTATTGGCCTAGATCTATTGGCCCAGATTATAAACCAGTAAATATTTATCTATACACATTTTTTTTTTTACATTTGGTAAAATGACGTGTTGCTGTGGTTGGATGGAGGAAATTGGGTTGAAGCTAAACAAACCAGCCTAGTCTAGTAAGCAGATGACTAATCATGACATGGTTTTCATTATCCTGCAGATGGGTAAGAGTCAGTTACCTTGCCCTGAAGAGATAGGGTGTGCGAGTTTGTGCCAGTGTGCGGATTTGTGTGCATGAGTGTATTCTTAGTTTCTGTGTGTGTGTGTATGTGTCTTTCTTTGTGTGTGTATGCATGTGAGTAAGGGTGTAGGGCCCCGAGGCCAGAGTGACAAGTCTGTGATGGGATTGTTTGTTCATGTTTACCAAGAAATCTGTGGGGAAGGGGGGGAGGGGAAAAGCCCCAGTAGTGTAGTTGCTATTTGGAAACTGAAAAGAAAAAGCTTGCAAAAGCTCCTGAAATAAACTTTTATTTTGGAAAGAAGCCCACGCCTGGAAAACAGACCATCAATCCAGAAGTATTCTGCCCACCCACATGTAAGTTTAGTGACATTGAGAAGTCCTCCAAAAAACAGACTTTTATTACCTAGGTAATTGGCCCAGTAATAAGACGCTTGTTTATTTGTTGAAGCAATTTGACAGGGGCATTAGGAGCTATTAAGAAGAGAGGGCTTTTAATCAGTGTATTAGAATGCATTGTGAGATGTGTTCTCTTGCTTTCTCTCTGTTGGACACAGCTGCTACTAGGATGAGTTAAAATCAACAATTTGATCTCATTTACGGCAAGCCTCTGCCCTACTGTTAGACAGCCAGTCGCCGCTAATACAAGACTCAGCCAAATATTAACAAGGGCGAGGTCAAACGGTGAGAGGCTAAGTGACAGAGCTCATTATGAAAACCTACTGTGTGGAAGCTAACGTTCCACTAGCGCGTTGCGAAGTCCAGGGCTGGGAAGCTTAATTCCTGGCTGCGATGGATGTGGCAGATCCGACGGTCACAGAAACAGGTGTCAGGGTCGTAGGCAGGAGATTAACGCCTGGATTCGGCTCCTGATCTATATTCACTCACAAGCAACAGCTCTGAGACGGAGAAATGATGGCTAGAATCCACTGCTACCACCACCACAGCTCGCACAGCGCACAATTCAACCCACACAAAGGAAAATGATGTGATGTGTGTAGACTACATTTACATGAAGTCATTTAGCAGACGCGCTTATCCAGAGCGACTTACAGTAAGTACAGGGACATTCTCCCCGAGGCAAGTAGGGTGAAGTGCCAGGACACAACATCATTTGGCATGGCCGGGAATAGAACCAACAACCTTCTGATTAATAGCCCGACTCCCTAACCACTCAGCCATCTGACCCTGTTTGCAGTGGTTTTAATTCATGTAACCAGGTGGTTGGTAGATGATACCTTTCTGGCCGACTCCAGACAACAGGAAAGTGCCTAATTCAACTACAAGGGACGTGTCCGTGTCTGTTTCCCTATAGTTGTGAAAATATTCTCTATTGTCAGCTCCTATCAAGCACGAAAAACACATACTGCATATTAAGTATACTATGTGTAGTTTGTTGTGTACTTTGTATACTATAAATACCAGAGTGGGACAGAAATGTCACACCCAGCCCAAGAGACACCCCTAAAACACATTGACGTTTTTTTCCCTTCTTTCTATCTGGTATGTGCATATTCTGTACATGCATGAGTAGAGCAAGAGGAGTGTTGTTCACGTCATCTCAGTCAAGAACCCCACATGCGGTGCGTGCGACAGAGGCAATAGAGGTCCAGTTCATGTGACACACGGGAGTAACACGACTCTCGGGGCGGTAACCCTGGTATCGCCCATTCGGCCTGAGGCTGAGGGCAAAGAACACGAGAGGCCGAGGCCTGGTGCAAGGAAGGCAGCAGAACCTCTGGGTGTTGTCAGCCGAGGCCTGGCGAGGAGAGCAGTCGAGAGTAGGGAAAAGCATTAGTCTGTGGGTGTGTCTCTCTACATCTTAGCGAGTCACACACACCACGTGATGTGTCTACTGTATGCGTGTGTGTGTGAGTACGGTGGTTGTTTCACCTTCTCGGACCCCAGAGAAATCCACAATGTTTAACATTTGAGGTGTGACAAGCTCTATTTTGAGTATGAAGCCATTTCTTTATGCGGTCCGGCCTATTTCGCTCCGGCGGGTTGGTATACAGTACACATCTCTGAGTGTGTGTGTGTCACGGGCCCCTGTAACTATCACAGCAGTGAGAGCACAACGATCCAATTAGGTCTTAAACGGCGCGTTGTGTATGCATGGTTGAAAACAGAGAGGCCCAGTCTGGCAGCGACGCGACACAGATAACTGCAGGGGAGAGGGGAAAAAAAATGGCGAGTGAGGAAAGAAAGGTTCCAGTCACAAATGCCGTGCACAAGCTTGGCGAAGAGCTACGTCGAGTGGCCCCAGGGGGCTTGGGAAAGATAGTTGTAGATCTCACCGATGTTGTTCTTGTCAATGGTTGTTTTGTGTTGCCGTGCCTTTTAAGCCATCTTGCCGAAGCTAGTCTTTGATCCTTCAGGAACGAAATAAAACAAATCAGTTGATAAACTGATATATGCGTGTCCGTACGTGTGTGTGTGTGGGAGTACTGAATAACACTTTAGGGAAGGTATACATTTCATTTGTTCGTAGAACTTGTTTATCATTATTTTTTTCAGATATTGTCAAATGTCTGGCCTTTGTGATGTCAACATTTATTATTTGTAGTTAGAGTAACCATGGATTGTGTCTATAATTACGCCAAATTAATGACATCTGTTTACCAGGACTTGTGAAGAGATATTATGTCCCCGATGACGCCAGCATCAGCACAATACTGTGCACCAGGGCTAGTGACCTTGCGTCTGCATGAGCACCCCACAACAGCCCTGACAGCTGCACAAGGCAAGGTGGATGAATTTCCTGAGCGTGTTTGCGTCAATGTGTGTATGTGTGTGTCAGGGTTCATTTCAATTCTTCCTGGGCTGATTATAAAAGGATTGCCCACCTTGTCTGTCTTGTTCTGGAGTTGAAGTCTGGTTCTGGTTCCAACCCTCGTTTCCGTGGGTGTACGTGTGGGGGGAAACCATTCCCCCACGTGTGGCCACCCAGCCTTATGTGAGAACACACCGTCTTCGTTGACGTTCGGCAAGCGTCAACTCAGCCAACCATCGAGAGGACAGACGAGCAGGTGTATGTCGGGAATAAAGGGGAGACTTAGGAACACCCTGTTGCACATCCAACCAGTCCACGCGCATTCATTCACCCATTTGGTATGGGGGTAGTGGCCACACAGCCAGAAAACGGTTAAAGGGAAAACTAGGCCCTTTCCAACACCAAGTGATGGGGTGAGCTTGGCTAGTAGGTGTGTGTGTGTGTGTGTGTGTGTATGTGTGTGTGTGGGGCCATGTGTGTTGAACGGCCGCTCATTAAATAATGTACTGTAGAGGCATGGGTTTAGCCGAGGCTCTTGTCAGAACGGGTTTTCCACGCGACTGCACGCGTGTGCATCCCGCCCCTCTACTACCTCTCCCAGACGTCAACACACTGCGCATTACTTCCAGGTTGCTGGAGGGAAGGAAAAGGGGGAGGGGTCTCGGGGCTTCCGCCGCTTTAACCGCGATGACTCTTGAAATAATCATGACCTTATCCCCACTTCGCTGAGCACGCCGCAGCGGAAACGGATCGACGGGGGGGGGGGGGGGGGGGGGAAATATCGCGGAGGCCAAACAAGTGTTTGTTGTCAGTCAGAGGGGGGGGGGGGGGGGAAGCGTCCCGACGCGTCGGCTCCGCGTTGACGACAGATGTTTGGATTGCAATGACATCGAGGGAGTCCAAATCCACAGTTTGATTGGAGTCGAATGAATCAAAGATCAAGATATGTGTATGTGTGGATTAGGATTTGTGGAGTAAGCCCCCGAACTTGTGCACTGTAGCTATGTAGCGAATTATGAATAGCAAATTCTTCTTTTGCTCAATTATCCATCGCTCCCTCCATCCATCTCATTGAAAAGAACGGGATGTGTGAATTCGATGTTGCTCACACACACATCTTCATGCTATCATGAACACTTTAACACACCCAGATTAAAAGTTAAGTCACTGAAGCTGACAAACAGCATGTAATAAACGTTAACGTTACAAAAAAAAAAAAAACATAATTCAGATGAATAATCAACTGTATTTCTGCGAATCCCTTGATTAGCAGAACACTTGATGTTCATTGTTCCGTGAATAGGCTTGCTAATCACAGGAATATAATCTACAATCCAATGGAGGAAGGATGTGAAACACACTCGAGTACCAGTACGTCAAGCTTATTTTCATGTTGCCAAATTTAACATAAGTCCCTAAAACCAAGTAGCATGATTCCTAAAACAGAAGAACTATGGCCCAAAACTCAAATCAATCTGGTTGTGAAAGATATCATTGGACAGTGTTTTGACCATTGGAACTGGTCCAATGGATTCTCTCCTCTCCTGTTCTGTCAAGTAACCCACATCCAGTGAGCACACATCCAACTTACCACCATGAGTCACACTTTTTAGGGATGCAATACTTGTATAACTGTATAATAATGTACTACTAATTCTTACTAATGTAAGAAATGTCATAAAGATGCCTCTGAATTGGTTCACTGTTTGGCAGAGTCCAGAACAGTTAGGTTACATTAAATGAACTAGAAATCGTCCGTGGACAATTCAACGATATAAAGGTCTGAATGTGAATGTTCGACGGGCAGGTCTCCGACCGTCCAACGGACCGAAAGTCATTGAGCGTGGAGTAGATGACCTCATTACCGAGCAGAGTGCTGCAGTCGTGGCCTCGCGCCTACATTAGCTTTACAAACGCGGCCCTGATGAAGTCGCGAGGGCGCATGCGGCCTTCCAAACGACTTTCCCGCTCACGAGACCGTAACAAGTTCGGCGATTCATGTTCCGTCGCATGCATTCCTCGTTAAATACATCGCGGCGACGTCATGAATAAATGCATGCACTCTGCGACGCGTGTGTGTGTGTGAGAGCGTGTGTGTCCGGAAGGGAGAGGGGGACTCGGCTAGCTTCCACACACACAAAATGATCCACCAGTCTGTTTTCACACTTGCGAATCACGAGGCGAGGTCTGACGGACCATCACCGAGTCAACCCTCCCATCAGAACTTCCGACAAACCTCCCTAGGAGCCCTGGTTGGTGCTAGGAGCCAGTTCATCGAGTTCCCAATCGACCGAGGGGTCCATGCAACGCAGCCGCCAATTAGCTTAATGAAGTGCAGAAGCAGCGGGAGATCACACTCAGTGCTCGAGTTAACAGTCGCCGAGTGAATATTCATGTGCTGTCGGGGCTTAGAGAGATGCACAAGTCCACGCGCGTCTGAATACCAATGGCCGCATTTGCACCTGGCGCTCCGCGCTCCCCTGGGCCCGGGCGCACTCTCATTTGACTGATTTCGCACATCGTTTATGGAAACGCTCGTCGCGGACGCGACATCTGTTATTGCGGAGCGGCGGAAGGATTTCGCTTTGGTTCGCGGGCCTTTATTGTGAAAATGTATCAAATGAAATAGGCCTATTTCTGCTTCTTTGTTTTTAGGGCACCCTCGGACTATACTCTGTAAGGCGGTTGGGGTCAAGGGATAGATACTTGGGATTGTGTTACCAAGGTATCTGGCAAGCGTTTATCCTTCTGCCAGGGCAAACTTGTAACTCTTCGTCACCTCTTCCATACAATCAGGCCAGTATAAGGAGCAGGGTGGACCTTTCACAACAGATGAACTGTGCCAGTTTGAAGAGAGACAGTGTGGGTGACCTTCCACGACGGCAAAAGCAACTTGCGCACTCACACGCTCACACACACTTCTCCCAAGTCCCATGTGACTCGATAAATGTGTCATCTGAACAGTGAATAACAGAACCAGTCAAGGACAGGTCATATATTGGCCTCCAACAGAAGGGAAGATATGTGGTTGAAGGAGGGGGGCACCTTGTAACTCCGGCGTCAGAGGGAATGTCGGATGAAGCAGAGGACAGAGGAAACATGATCTCCAAATCTCCCCCCAAATTGTTTTCTAAACCCATTCTGAATGTACATTTAGTCATTTAGCAGACGCTCTTATCCAGAGCGACTTACAGTAAGCACAGGGACACTCCCCCCGAGGCAAGTAGGGTGAAGTGGACACAAGGACACAACGTCATTTGGCACAGCCCGGAATCGAACTGGCAACCTTCTGATGACTAGCCCGATTCCCTAACCACTCAGCCCTCTTACTCAATGTAGATGGGTTTCACTATGCAATCTGCCGAGGGCATATTCCACGTCTGCCATCCTCAAAGGACCTGGGGGCCAAATACTATTCCCCAACTGCCATTGGCACTGACATCAATGGGTCGCGCCAACCCAAAATACAAACCGCAGCCAACTGTTACTCCCGCCGACGAGAAAATTGGACCCATTCTTTCAAGTTGAACCTCGAGCCTTTCTGACGAGTCACGTATCTTACCGTGCTCGTAAACGGGCCGTTTGAATGTGGGCTCCTGAGAGAGCTCTGGTCGAAAAGAGTCTCCCAGGGTTTCCAGCGTGACCCTCCGTCGTTGGCCACGACGGGGAGAACACATCAACCAAACCCTGCTAGCGGCTCCAGATGGATAGGGTATTATACAACGCTTAGATAGCGTGGCCTACATTCTCCCCTCAGGCGGCGAGGAGTGGAATGTCGCATCGACGGGGCCGTTCACGTGTCAACGCTGACATCTAGTGGTACACTTACAACCCGGCAAGGTTTAGAAGACTCGCTTTAAATCCCTTTCTATTTTTTGTTTCTACAACACAGCCCTTGCGACGAAAACTCTCAAAATAACATCTGACTATGATATTGTGTATTATTAAGACCGTGCCGTGTGGCAATCGTTCGTTAGATGTTTGCACGAGTTTGTACGCAATGTTTCTTGACGCTATCGTGACCCGAAACAACTCAACGACGCAAAGTGAAACTCAATTACTCGGCAACAACGGAGGAACACGACCTTGGACTCCTGCCCTGGTTCTCTTGGCTCCTGGTCTGGGCACGGCCTGATTCACAGGGCTGAGCGTGGGGGCCCTGCCTGGTCCACGGGGAGGCGGGTCAAGCCTTAGGGTCTGGGGGGAGGGGGGTCAGGGAGCTGGAGGTGAGGGCTCGGGGGCCCGCGGAGGGCTGCCCAGGGCAACTCTAAGAGGGCTGCGAAGGGGGGAAGAGAACGTGGGGGTCCTGAGTAGATCCAGATGTTAGGATCTCTCAACCCACTCAGAACAGGCCCGAGTCAAATATGTAAGGGATGTGGGTTTGGGAGGGTATCACATGACAACAGAATGTTTCTCTTTACTACAACCCCCCCCCCACACACACACACACACACACACAAACAACTTTACGCCTTCTCTATATGAGCGAGGGATGCTGCGAGACACACTTCCTGAAACATTCCTACACCCAAACGGGAGCATGTTGTTGCAGCGATAAATTACCCTACAGGGTTACTGCTACTTCCTAACTGCACACGCGACAGCCGGCTGCATTTCGTGTCAATAATGTCTTGAAATTGGAAACCTCTCAAAAGGGACACTTGAGACCGGATGACAAACGCATTGTGTTTTTCAGATCCGACGCCCGAAGCTCATCCATTGGACAAGCTGGTCACCTGACGTCTGTTCGCTTACACTCAACAAAATGGAGGATTATTTATTGGGACGTGATGTTCGAAACCATCCCAGTAAAACTTCACTGATGTGGAAAGAAGGCCTGTCTGTCTGCCTGCCTGTCTGTCTGCCTGCCTGCCAGTTACTGTCATCTTCCTTATAGGCTCCACGAGCCGTCTGACCCACTTTCTGAATTAGGATCAGACCTAGGATACGCCATCTGGATTCATTACAGTTGAGCATCTGTGCTTATTAATTGTTGTTTGTGAAAGTATTTGGGTGGACATGTGAGTAGAGGTCATGTGACTTTCGCGATGACAATCAAACCAGGAGTTACAACATAAACGACCAATACTTTATTTCGACGGAGTGGCCAAGACACCCATCCACAAGCATGCCGACCGGCCTCCGAATCAAGAAATTCCACATGAACAGAAAAGATTTGGACTTATTTCGATGTACAAAACAAACGATACAATTGATATAAATACTTGGCCATCTTAAGGGGTACTGTGCCTGCTGTTGTAAGTTTTCGGGAAATACAAAGTGGTTCCTTAAGGACACGTTGTTGGATTAAAAAAGCACTTCCGCTTTCACATTTTGCATTATTCATGGCTCCCAACAGGGAACTCCTATGAGAGGATGCCTTGTACATACTTTGTTCCGGTGGTCTAGCTGCTAGCACACTAAACCATTGCACAAAGTGAGAGGTCACTGTTATAACCACAAACTCATGTGCTTGTTATTAGCAACCCTTGGTTGACATAACTTGATCATACCCCCCCCCCCCCCCCAAGTTCAAACAAGCCCAAAAAATTATAATCAAGACTTTTGCGAAAATGTCACCCTTTAAGCAAAGCAAGTCCGGATTCATTGCGATCCTGCAATGTCAAGGAACCAATCAATCGAGTGCCATGCCAAAGCTTCTTTTCCCAAAGGTGTGGCAAGACTTAAGTGAAACTCGACATTAGTTCAGAAAGACGTCAGACACGGCGTCTGGTTAAAGGTTTGAGTGAGCAGTGACGAGACGAGGACATGTGACAATGGTGACATCGAGGCAGGCCGTCAAGTCGATTCAAATGCATGAAAAGATGAGGGGGGAAGAAGAAAAAAAAAAGTGTGTGATTGTGTGTTTACAGCTGTGGCAGCAAGCAGGCACTGTTCACTGACCAAAGTTTACAATCACACAAGCTGGTAAACATGTTGCCAGGTAACGGGGACCCGTTGAGACCCTGAGCTGATCTAGAGAAGCAGTGGATTCTGGGAGATGCAGTGCGTTTGCCATTGCCACACATTTCCCAGCTTTTAACAGGTTAGTCACATGATGCATCAATAAAACCAGTACTATTAAAAGCGGGGGTGGTGGGGGGGGGGGTGTCAAATGGAGTGGACGCAATTCCAAGATTAATTAACCCGATTTGTTCCCTTACGCGGCGAAAGATAGTGAGACTGTGCTTTCTAGGTTACCCACTTATTTTCAAGTCTCCAAGCTCATATTCAATCTGCTTCTGTTTTTGAAGGTGAGAAACGGTCCCAGGGCAAAACCATTTTTCTCCGAAAGGCCTCGAAGCTCCAACGAATCTCAGGGAGAAAAACAAACAAAAAACGAAACAAATAGCAGACAGCACAGAGGTCAAGTCGTTTCTACATTGAATAAAGGGGGGGGGGGGGGGTTGAGTACGCCACGCTTCATGGAAGGGGCCTCCGTCTTGGAGAGGGTGACGGGTGACGGGGGGGGGGGGGGGGGGGAAGTGTGGCGTCACCGCCGGGTGAAAAAAGTGGCGTGCGGAGCCTCTCTCCTCGTCCTACAGTTTAGTTGGGTTTTGCCGAGCCGGAGCGCCCGGCGCGTGGTGTCCGAGTCCGTTCTGTCCATGAGTCCCGATACTTTACTACTGAATCCAACGTGCACGTGTTCACCCCGCCCCCCCTCCCCTCTCCCGACTCATCGGATCGGTGTGGACGCCAAGCGACGGGCTTGGAGGTCGTTTCAAGCGTCCAACTGGCGTTTTCACACTGACCCTTTGGCGTCTCAACCCATGGGGGGTGGGAGGGGCGGGGGAAGGAGTGAAGGAGAGCACACTGGGGCTGGGGGAGAGGCCAGCAGGGGTGGGGGTGGGGGGTTGATGGTAGAGGCTTGGGACTCGGGGACAGATAGAGGAGAGAGGGGGGGCACGTGTGCCTTCAGAAGACGGAGATGAGGGCGAACACGCCGTACAGGAGGGCACAGGGGTAGGCCACCAGCACCTGCTGGCCGTCCATAGCCAGGGCCGAGATGAAGATCTTGGAGGCGGAGAAACTGCACCAGCTGATGATGGCGGCCGTGATGACGATCCCCATCATGCCTCTGGAAAAAGACAGAAAAAGACACACCCCCGACCAACGGTTAATCGAACCCAGGAGAAAGCGCGCGGGTTTGGGCGCACCGCCGCCTACGTACTGCAAGGAGATGACCACGCCGAAGCTGGAGAGTAGGATCATGGGAAGCAGGCAGTAGCCCAGGACGCTGGCGACGCAGCCGAAGGACACCCCGGTCATGCTCATCAGGTTGAGGAGGCAGTACATGCCCAGGCAGCCGATGGCACTGATGCCGTACACGTAGCCAAACTGGATCTTCCCTGTCTTCAGTAGACACACACACACACAAACACACACACACACGAACGCACACACGCGCAAACAGAGGAAACATCAGCCGATCGCCACTACCGCTCGTTTTGGCCGCCTAAGCAACACGCTTGCCGCCTTAACTAGGTTGTCATTTTTTTTCCCGTTTGTCCTGTTTTCTCCCTTCCTTTCCAAACCGTGACTAACGCCAGTCTCCCTTCTCTGCAGAACACTCATTGGAGGAAAAACGTCCCCCCCCCCCCCCCCCCCCACCTTAACTGAAACATTTTATGGGGGAAATCCTGCACTTACTGTCGATATTCTTGATTTTTTTTGCACTCAATGTATGCACTATCTGTCCGTCGTTAGAATAAAAGCGTCTGTTCAATGTATAAATATGGACGTGTAGCATTGTGCTTAAGTCTTAGGGATCCAATATTTTTCACTAAAATAGTGTCACATTTTTCGGGGCCGACTGTATTTGAGCGACAGAATAAAAGTGGCACGTTTGTTTCGTCTTTGAATTTCAGTTTCTCCAATTGTTATTTTTATTTTTTTTGCTTTTCTTCTCAAAAACGTTTGACTCGTGCCTTTCGGCCCAGCGCTGGACCCGGACACTACACCGAGTGTTCCAGGCAGACGACCCGAGAGACGCTAGTTACCAGCAGCAGGGTGGCCCCGAAGGCCAGGCAGAACACCATGGGGCCCGCCAGGTCCGTCTCGTTCATGATGCTACCGTCGGCCACCTTCAGCGGATGCAGCACGGTCAGCGTCTTCTGCCAGATGTGGTCAAAGTTGATGCCCAGCTCTGCCCGCGGACAAGGGGGGGGGGGAACACAGGAAGCCACACGTGAACAAACAGAGATTTAAGTGATGGAGCCCATTTATAGACTTAAGCAGCTTTGGCCCAGAGTGAGACAGCAAATATACACAGGGTTCTCGGGAGTTCAAGGATTGGCCGGCCCCCCTCAGTTAAACCAGGGTTTAGCCTGGACGAGAATATCAAAAGCATTCACTAGCCTAAACGGGCCGGACGGTTTTAGAGCATCTCATATCCTTTTTGCCTTCCCAAAAATCATAAGTAATGTAGCAGTATCATACACGACCGTGTGAATCCTATTTGAACCAAACCCAGGTTGGACCTAGTAGAAAACTCAATTAACGTCAGCATACTTTTAACTTACCGCCCCGTTCAAATGAATGCTAAACGGCCAGACTTACCCCCAAATATAAAACCATTTCATTGAGGTGACTTGAGGTGCACATTGACCTCTGTATTAAGAGGCCTATCAAGATATCTTTTTCATTTCTCCCCAAAACACCCACACAAGACAGACAACCAGGTGGTCCTTACCCTCCAGGAGAGGTGGTTCGTCCTCAAAGCTGCTGCTGTACATGGACTGTGTGGGGGTGGGGGTGAACGTGGGGGTGGGCTGGTATATCTGGCCCGTGTAAGGCTGCTGCGGAGTCATCACCCCTGCGGCAGCGTAGCCCATCGGCTGGGAATAGTCATACTGGCCATATTGCCTGACAGGACGGAACACGGACAGAAATATCTCACACAAGCATTGGGTCTTTGGAATGTGTACATGCAATTTAGCGCTGGGAGTAGTCAGAGCGAGACGGGATAAGCATTTTTTGGGGTACTCTGCGGTCCGGATATTTTGTGATGGTTGCGTTTACGCAGCGAATAACCCCGTTGGCTGAATTAGCACTTACTTGTTGTAGGGGTCTTCCGAGTTGCTATAGCCATATCCAGCTTGGCCTTGGTCGTCTACACTGTAACTTGACTGGTAGAAGTCGCTGTCAAACGCTGACATTTCTCACCGTCTGAGAAAAACAGTATGCTTACTACAGTAACAATACAGTTGGCTCTAACTAGCGTACAACGATAACAGTTATTATTATTAGGTAGTTTTCTATCTCGCACTACTAGATACCTAATTTTATCGGCACCCGGCCTTAAGCTAAGTAACGGTACTGTACTAGCTTAGTAGTACAGTATACCAAGCTAGCAGCGGTAGGCTATTAGTTATAGCTCTACAATTATTTAGCCAGCGTCAACAAGACAGAGGTAACTGGCTTGTTCTTAAACTAGTTGGCAATGTTATCAGTTTAAAATCACAATAGCTAGTGCTAAAGTTAACGTACTAGTGTATGCTAGCTAGCAATCAGGCAAATTTGTACAAACATGGGGTCCGGGCGGCGAAGTTACCTAGCGTTAGCTGGCTCGCTGCTGAAGCACAGATTATGGGAGGGTTTGCTAGCTTGCAAGCTAGCTAGCTAGTTGATAGTACATGTAACATAATGAACATGCGGTTTAAAAATGACACATCAGTTTTGAATTATACATATACAGTTCCATGCAAACTTATCGGACACCCTATTAGTTATTACCTGGAATGTAACACAAGTTTACTATGTACTATGCCAACTCCGTTGCTACGTGTCAAGAGAAAAATAGAACTGTTTTTTCCGGAGGGTGCAACGTTGCATACGGGTGGGACAAAGGGACAAGTTGGTATTTTACTTTGCGAAATACAAATCTAGCTCCCTCCTGAGGAAGTTTATAGAACTGTATTAAACATTTTGTTACAAGCATTTTTTAATAAAAACTGTATATTGTTATTTAATAATGTTGAAGATACAGTTTTAAGATGGATATTCATGTATTTTTATACTAATGTTTCCTGTGCCCTGAGGTGTGGTGCCATTATTGCCACTGTTGCATTGTCACTATTGTCACTATTGTCTCCCTCTTATAGTGCAGTTATGGAACAGATACAGTTTTTTTCTGAATGGATCGATACTCAAAAAGCAACACATGCATAACAGCATCAAGGCATATGGGTAGGAATACAATCAGCTATGGTTTGCTAAAAGACTTTCCCTTGGATGGGTGATGACAGACAATACTCAGGGTCAACGTAAAGTGATCAATTGCTCAGTTCAGGGGGATCCTGAGGGAGGAAAGCGAGCGTGTGATTTGGGAGGAAAGGGAACTTCTGCAGAATGTGGGTGGATACATCTTTGATGATGTGAGACATGGTGAATGAATGGCCTGGGAGCAGGAGTTTGACAGGAGACGTTGTCCAGCAGAAAGATAACAATGTAGAGCCAGAAGAAGGAGTGTTGGAAAAATTGAAGATGTAACTGTTATCCTGTAATAAGAACGATTCTGTGTTCAGCATTCCTTGCCATCAGAGAACCCTCTCCCCACATGACCCATAGATGACACTAGGCTTACGTAGACAAACTGACCTAGGTTGAACATTAGTATGCTAGAGGTGCAATAAATGTGTTAACCTTATCTGTGCTGAGTGAATTATATGATCAAGCTTAGGGTCAGAGAACTCTGTAGGTTTCCACGTGCACACGCACTCTGTCTCTGGGATCGATCATATTGACAGCTGATATGCAGGGGAAGAGACTTCTCACCAATAAATAGTCTTACTTGAAGACTTGTGAACCGGACAAACTTGTAGCACAATGGGGTGGGATGTTTTGTCTCCTTGTGGGCCGGCCGCAAGCAATAAAGCTTTCTTAAACTAGTTCACCGACTGACTGTGCAATGCTTGATAGAGTAATACTTCTGACAAGGAGTATGAGAAGGAGGAAGAAAAGGCAGTCGTTCTGCGGGCAGCAATATAGGGTCATGCGATTGAAATGTGTAGATGACTTATCTGGATCGAGGTACTATTTAAAGGAAATGATGCATGTACACCACGGAACCACTGGTGTTGATCGTTCTTTCCTCTCAAAAACTCTGAGGTGTGTTGCTCTCAATCCGATATCCCCCCTTCCTAACCAGGAACAACCTACAAGCCTGTGAGCTGAGATGTGGTGACTTTTTGTGCACTATTTAAACGTCACTTTGGATAATAATATAATATCATATTCATTAAGCTTTGCACAATTATTATGCCTAGCTTTGCTTAATGGATACAAATGTAAAAATGTACACCCAGAAGTGGCGCCCAAGCCATAGCAGCGCAATAAAAAATAGAATTAATCAGTTCCTATTAGCTAACCTCTGAAGTGTGGACCGAGACACGGATCACTTCTCTTCAGGGATGGAAGAAATCAATTTGAGACACCCAACACTGATTCATTCGCCAAACACCCCGTGACTAATCTCAACGCTAAAAATGAATCTGTCTACTAATCATTTTAAAACTTTAAGAACACCCCGCTCCTTTATCCACTTAATGAGAGTAAATTGAAAACTGTCAGAGAGACTGAAAGGGAATCTAGGTCAATGCATTGCTATGCAGGAATAATTACCTTCTGCCAAAGTGTGTGCTTTAATCCTGTGTTATTGCCTGCCTCCATGAGTGGATTACAACACCCTTTCTTCAGCCATCATCACTCTCCCATTCCCTCCCTGTTCCTTTTTTCTTTCCACATGCACCAAGGCAATAGATAGACACCTACTGTATAAATAATGACATTTCTCTCTGTGCAAAATCTGTGTGCAATGCGGCAGGAATTGTACATAATTCACCAAGAACGGGACAGGCCGGCTTTCAATCACAGACTTGAGCTGTGTCCTTTCATCCATTTTTCAGCCCGTCATGGTGTAGCCGCACGGACGACGAATGAGTCGTCAGTGACCCACGTGAAGCCAGAGGCACTCCACGGGGGGGAGGGGGGGCGGGGTGGGGGGGGGTGGGGGCTCTGACTGCGGACAGTTGCACATTCACAGACCAATCACCGTGGGTTACAGGCAAAACTATTCCTGTCTCTCTCAGTCTACCGGCTGACGTGACAGGACCGGTGAGAGACAGGCTCCTGGAACCTGTCACGGCCCTCTGGTACATCTGTCAGGAAGACAGGGGGAGAATGCAGGATAAGAAAAGAAGAGGGATGCATCTTCCTGGGTGTTCCAGTTTCTGACAGCTGGCAGCAGCAAAATTCCAGGGCTGACTGAAAACCCTATTTCCATTCGACGTTCTCGTTCAACTTTCCGAGCATCCCCCTGCCTGTGATTCACACAACACAAATTATTTACCGTTGACTCCCACTGGAAACCATTTGCGTGACGTCACGAAGAGAGAGGCCTCAGACGAGAGCTGTTTCGAAGGGGAGTCGCCGTCGTCTGTTAAATTATGGAGGTGCTCTCATGTTTTGGTGGCCTTTAAACTGGCGGTTTGGATGTTGTTGCCGTCTGTAAATTCATACACGTATATATTTAGGCACTTGAGTTCAAACCGGTCCACCTGGAGACTCACTGAACCCGGAACACCGCCGGAAAAACATGCAGCACGGGGGAGAGAGATGGGTGGAGAGCCAGACCGTGAGAGAGCAGAGGGAAAACATGGAGAGATGCAGAGGACCCATCCTACTGCAGCCTACACTGCCACATCCCCCAGTGTATCCTGACACACCTCCCCTGACACACTCGGAGCGGGCGCTGCTGCCTAGCAACATGTCATCTGCATGATTCGCCAAATCAACAGGGTGAAGGTCCTCGACAACGGGGCGGTTGCACGCCGAGCCATCCACCAACTTCCAGCGCCGCCGTCTTCCACAACACGATGGCAACCGGCGACCCGTGTTCGGAAAACGAGATGGAAATGCAAAAGTAGAGCACGGCAAATTCTCGAAGGGGAATGTTCAGGGCGAGGATTCATTCAAATAAAAAAAAAGATAGATTATACATGAATTTTCTGTCCCTGGAGAGGAAGACATGCGTTGGTGTCATTTCACCATTCAAACAACCTCCAAACTCCACTCAGAACTTCCGGGAGGTAGAGTGGCTGCTGAAGGCACAGTGTAAACCCAGCTGTCTAAAAGAAAACAAGGCTGAACTAACACAATCCTGCTCCTGAATTCAAAAGCAGGTCTACCGGTGAATTCAAAAGACTCAAGTATGCAATCAATATCCTGGGATTTTAAGGGAAGAAGCTCTGGGGTCCCATTCATGGGATAAAGTGCTATGGCCATTTAGATTTTTGGTATAATCAACCGTTCACCAGCCATCTCTGATCTTTCCCAGACTCCCCATGATGCAATCAAGCTGCACAACGGCGAGCTCTTATCCATTAAATGTTCATCACAACTCTCCAAAAAAACCATCAGAAGTTTCGAGTTCCCGATTAATGAATCATGTCATCCGGCCAAACCACAGATGCAAATGATCGTTCGGGGGGGAAATGATCAGAGACGAGACGGAAGGCCCCCGGGCAGAGATGGATCAGGTGGGTATCGCACAGCCCATCAACGCTGGACATTTAATGGTCTTGGCTATCCGTTGGTTTCCGGCCCTCCCCAATCTGGCCGCTCAGCGCACCTGCAGCAGCGAGCATCATCATTAGTCGGTGGGATGAGAGCCTCCGCGCGCTCGATCTGAATGGGGCTGCTGGCAAGGGAACAAGCGCTCTAGCTCCTACACCCCTCCCCCCCCCCTTTCAAACCCCCCCCCTTCCCCCCCTCCCCTTCATCTAGCGGTGCCACTTATTTCGGCTGCGGGAGCGTCCTGCCAAAGGCTGCCAAAGCCCCTTAATGTGCAGTAGTGGGCTCCCTGTTAAGGCTGCTACGGACCTAGTTTAGCAGAGAAAAACAGCCGTGCCTCTCGAGGAGGATAGAAGGAGCCCTGGGGGGGAGGGGGGGGGGGGGGGGGGGGGCACAGAGCTGGAGGGCTGGGACACAGGCACGGAGCAGCCAGACGATCACACTCACTCATGTCATACCCTTAGCCCAGGAACAGGCACACGTGGGCCAGGAAGGGACGCGGAGAGAGAGGCGTCAACGAGGACCAGGAACGTCAACCAGTGTGCCGCCGAGCCTCCAGGACACCAGACTGACGCCGTCCGATTGGCTTATCTCACAGACACAATCCTCCCAATCAGCTTCCTATCAGCCCCCAGCTGAGAAGTGCGATATAAAGGGACGTGCCGCCCATCTGCAGTATCCGCTCCTCACGCCTAGAATCGGTTTCCCACCCGAATCGGCCCTTCTCTCCACGCCGCTCAGAGCGGGAGTGCGGAGAGCGAGATTGGATCACATGTGGCCCTGTGGCGGCAGAACCCCCGAACACCCGCTGGTCCGTGGATGTGTTGCGTGATACGCCCCGGCCACACAAGTTACAAAACGCACACACGCGCGCACGCGCGCACGCAAACTCTCTCCATCCGACGCACATACACCACGTGCACACGAATGTGCGGTAAATGAAGAAACCATCCCGGGTGAGGGGCTGAGTCTGGAGGGAGGTGGGATGAGGGGGGGGGGGGGGGGTGGTGGTGGTGGTGCGGAGGGGGTAGAGGGGAGGGGGCACTCTCCCTGAGCCCCTGTGGCCATTAAGTCCACTCTGGGATGGGGCCGGCGTTTGACATGGAGCCAGCAGCAAACCCGAACCCAGTGCCTTCCCCAGGTTGCAGCTGCCTGATGAAGATAAATGGCCGACGTCTTGGTTTGTTTGTTTGTGGTTAGGACTCACCTAGACTTGTTGACTCATTCGTTACACTGCCTTATTCTCTGCCACTCGCTGAACAAATAAATAAATGCATGAATTTACGTGTCAATGAGTGTCACTTCAATGGTGCTGATATGCGTATTTTGTCACAGCGTGTTATGAATGGCACAGCTCTATGAGTGCACTGTGTTTACATTTCAACCCTCGGCAGCATCGAGCCAGATGGGTGATCAACTTGTCCAAATCCCTTTAAACATTAAATTTAGCAGATGCTCTTATCCAGAGTGACTTACTGTAAATACAGGGACATTTCCCCCCGAGGCAAGTAGGGTGAAATGCCTTGCCCAAGGACACAACATCATTTGACACGGTCGGGAATCAAACCGGCGACCTTCTGATTACTAGCCCGATTCCCTAACTGCTCAGCCACCTGACTCCCTACACACCAGCTCACAGGCCAAGCTGCATGCATTTATGATCCTATAGCCATGGTCTGCTTTCATGTCGGTACACAAAGGTCCTTAACAAGGATCTCTCTCTGCAGATCCCCTATAGCATAGTTGCCAGGGCATCACAGGCTGACCAACAGAGATACTGGGAAAACAATAGGGGGATTATGTAGATAGAACCTAATCGTGACAGAAGAACCATTTGAACATTTTAGAACCTAAAAGTCACATGGATCTCCGTATGGTACTGGTTGTCTGGCTTAAATGATCATTTATTTTTTGTTGTTATTATTTGTATTATTACAAAGGGTTTTGTATAAAGGAGCATCCTATTGTTTTTATAATGTATAAACATTGGCGCTGTATACAGCAGATTATCGACACTGGTTTGGAAACGTGTTGATGAACTAAATTATTTTCCTTGCGGGTTTTGAAAAATCAACAAAACAATGGTGTCTCCATGCCAAAGGCCAAAGAAAATCATTCTATTTAAGTGCATTGAACAAACAGCAAGAGGCGCTGTTGCATATTTATAAGGACGTGAAATTCGAAATGTGGAAGTTGGCAGTTTGAGTTTAAACAGTAGGCTGCAAACAACGGGAGAGCCTACCTGAGTCGGAATGCCTCTTTACGCCCTTTCATGATCCCACTATTAAAATAAATTAAAATGTAGCGCCCTATTGTAATTATGCCTCAAGTTTAGGCGTATCATCGTTTTTGATAATGAGGTTAAATCGAAATAAAAAAATCGGTAATTGGGTAGTAGGGTTCTTAATGGCGTCCAAGTATTTTTGTTTGTTTTTAGTACATGATTAGGCCTATCATTCAATCTGTCATTCGAAATGTGGATAGATTTTCAGCCAGTATACTCCTTTAAGATGATGTAATTCTTTATTATCCATTATGGTTTATCCCTGCACCGCCAAGGCAACATCAGCGGAGACGGTTTTTTTCTTTCTATGAGGCACCACCCTACTCGTAGGGGACCAGAAGAATCGTTTCAGCACCTCGGACAGCGCCAGCCATCTAGCCGCCGGCGCGCGCACGCCCAGGACCACAAAAATTGCGTCCAGAACCCTCATACAGACAGAAGAATCTTTGGAATTTGTCAGGAGGAAATACTGGAGAGATTCCATTTCTTTTAGGTTAAGACTTCTCCGTGATAAGCTACACAACAGAAAATCTCGGACGTGCAACCTCTGTGAAGTTACTAATTAGAAAAACCTTGTATTCGGATTTCCTCTGATGTTCAAAGGGAACATAGAACTAAAGCAACACCATTGACTAGCACACCTCTCCCTTTGGACAACATTAAGTTCTTGCTGGACTTCTTTTTTGTTGCAACCTGGATGTTTGCATTGCATGTACGCAAAGAGCCGCTATTCGTTTTGCTCGGGGTAACAGCAAGGCAAGGAAGCTGATATCCCGTTTTATTTGACGTTTTCTATCTGATCTGACCGCGGCACATATGAACTCCCGATTCTTTTCTCGGTAGGGTAATAGCTGGATTCTCTCCCTGAGGAATATGGAATCTGGGCAACGGATGCACCGCTGCAAAGTGCAAGCCTTTCAAACATATATTTGTTTTGCCTAGTGTGTAAACATTGTCTGTCATTTGGAAATACATTTTTACAGTCTAGTGGACAGCCGCCATCCACAGCTCAATCTGGCGACTAAGGCGACTGGTAGGTGAATGACTGAGTTTGAGATTGTACATTTTTATGAATGTTGAATGTGTTAAATGTTGTCTAATTGGAATTTCAAGGCATCCACGGCGCATCCTCTGTGTGTAACTCAATATTGAAACAACTTTTGGACATACATTCATTCCATTTCGTTGGGCATGACGGAAACTATGGCACTGAGCGGGAATTGTAGGACTAACCCTACGCCCAAAGACCAGGGATCTGTTCAGAATAGTTTCCCAGATGTTGTTGAATTAAATGTCGGTGGGCAGGTTTATTACACGCGTCATGCAACACTCGTGGGCACCCCGAATTCCTTGCTGGGCAAAATATTCTCACCCAAGAAAGATGCCACAAACGACTTGGCGCGTGATCCTAAAGGACGGTATTTTATTGACAGAGATGGTTTTTTATTTCGATACGTACTGGACTACCTCAGAGACAAACAAGTTGTACTACCCGACCATTTCCCGGAGAAAGGGAGGTTAAGGAAAGAAGCGGAATACTTTCAACTGCCAGACTTGGTGAAAATCTTGACGCCCGACGACTTAAAACACAGCCCAGACGACTATTTCCACAGTGATTATGAAGATGGCTCTCAGGGCAGCGACCAAAGGATGTGTCCGCCGTCATCACTTGTGCCCGCTGACAGAAAAAGTGGGTTTATCACAGTTGGGTACCGTGGCTCATGTACGACGGGCCGCGAGAGTCAAACCGATGCCAAATTCAGGCGGGTCCCGCGGATTCTGATATGCGGGAGAGTTGCCCTAGCCAAGGAAGTTTTTGGGGAAACGTTGAACGAGAGCAGAGATCCCGACAGGACACCTGACCGTTACACTTCCCGCTTTTACCTGAAGTTTAAACACCTTGAGAGATCCTTTGACATGCTGTCGGAGTGTGGTTTCCAGATGGTGGCCTGTAACTCGTCGGTCACGGCTTCGTCCGTCAACCAACACACAGAGGACAAGATCTGGTCAAGTTACACTGAATATGTCTTCTATCGTAAGTGTTCAACTTCTATCATCAGCACCACTCATCTTTGAAATGAACCCAACAGCCAACACTTGGAGTAACCACTAGGGGGCACACGTGTTTTCCATTAATTCCTCATAAAGTTACCAATAGAACACACGCACACACACGCACACAAAAGCCCTCCCCACCACACACACACTCACACACACACCCTTAACTGCATCTATCTTTAAGTAGTTCTGAGAAAGACCGCATAAGAGATTTATAAAGGAGCAACACACACACAGGAGTGGTCAGTCGATGATGATAGGTAAAATCCTAGGATCACTGCACCAAGTTTCGATATTTACTGATATCATTGGACTTGGGATATTTGACTTTGTGATAGTTGTCTCTGTGTTCCCAGAAAGGGCTAGATGTGAGACTGTTCACCTTCCAGGCGGTGAGTCGGATATTTCAGCCTTCCCCACACTCCTCTCAGGCAGGAGTGGCAGAGGGGAAGATGCCTCTTTTAAAGTCTCTCGTAATATTTTATGGTGCGACAAAAGAGCCCATCCTTAGCGCTGACAGTTCATGATTTGGTGCTGAGCTGCAGTCGAGTAGTGCTGTTTTCCGGAGCTGGGAGAGGCTGCCTCACATGGGCTGGTCTACGGGTTCTAGAACCATCTAGGCGTAAAACCCGACTCATCTGCCCTGTATCATGTATGTGAGAGATGAGGCCACTGCCAACAGTAACATCGTAAGTCCGTGTGTTGAGCGCGCTAAGAAAGCACACTTGTAACCGGTGTGAACTGGTGAAACTCACTCCTCAGGTATGTAATGGGCCACCCGCGTCAATGAATAGCTAGCTTTTCTTTGGCGTAGCTAGTAGTGGTTGCGCTTGGCAGTCCAGAGGTAGCAGGTTCGACTCCCGATGGCAGCGAACAACGGCCCTGGCGGAGCAAGACCACGTCCGTTACATACCCGTTACACACTCACCTTGTATCTCGTCGAGAGATACGACCACAGCGGGCTAGGTTTTGGAAACATGTTTTTTAGAGGGGGGCGGGGGGGGGGGGAGCAAAGATGATCCAAAACTAAAAATACTCCAGCTCCTTTTTTATGTATCAGTGAGACTATGTACCCAGTAGACTTCTCCTCCCCTTGGATTCAGCCCCGTATTTGGTCAACACCCACACTGTGGATACTGGGTCTGTGCTCTGAAGCAACCCAGAGGGATTGTAGAAAGGTTGAAGTCACCCAGTGGAATCAATGAAGTCTCTGACAGACAGTCTCTCGTTTTTTCTTTCTTTTTCGGCTGCTGGCTGGCTGACTGTTTGCCTGCTTCCTCACCTCCCTTCACTCCTCCCCTTCTCTCCCCCACCTCCCCGCCTCAAGCCTCTCTCCCCCATCCTCCATCTCTTCCCCACATCCTCCCCTCTTCCCCAGTCCGGATCCGTCTCCCCTGCGCTACGGTAGATCAAATCAAAGCCGCGGAAAGGGGACAGAGAAACAGAGGAGGATTAGCAGCGCCAAAGCAGTGCGGTGTCGAACACAGTCGACCGGAATAGACCGGAATCCAAAGCGCGATAACAGCAGCACCAGTTGCTGCTGTTCGTAGGCCCTGCTGCTCTGTCAGGCCTGTCTTCTTGCCTGGTTGCCGGTGTCGCCTGTCCGTTCCCCGAATTTGTTTACCAATTTGTCGCCCGGTTAGAGTGACTGATAATCAATCACGACAGACTGGACTCCCAGCTGGACCCCCCCGAAGGATGACTGAACCGGCCCCCGGGCAGTGTGGCGATGTCATCAGGCTCCCAATCATCACCAGCTCGTTTAGACCACGCTCCATTTTCCTGACATCGTTGTTATCCGATTATGTTCCCCGAACAGTCTGTCATTGAGAACGCCCTCTCATATGGGCAGAGGTAGCCACGCGTGAACCAGTTGGCCGTTAGACACAGACATTCGCTGCCGCGCGAGCTCACTCACGCATAGCTGAATGATTCTCCTGTGTCCGGTAATGTGTTGTGGCAGGTGGGGAAGAGTGGGGTTACGGCACATTAGTGACCCCACACATCCCAGGTCTGCACACCTCTGTGGAGAGCCAGCCAAAAGGCAACGCCCGAGGTTTCAAGATAAGAAAGAAGAGCATTCATTTTTGAACAAATCAGGATTAGGGTTGAGGATTTTTACAGGGAAGGTTTTTTTGTTGTTGTTTGAAATCACACCCTGAACTGGCTGACATGGGACTTCTTAGCCACGGTGGGCTGATAGCCTGGTACTGCCTCTTCCAGCCAACAGCCTCGCTGAGTCGCTGCCTCGCTGAGTCGCTGCCTCGCTGAGGCGCTGCTGGGGTGACGGAGGCCTGTCTGGAGACGTGGCATTACGCCGGTGAGGAGGGGGGCTGATCGGTGCAGCTGCTCCTCGTGCCCTGCCCGCCGAGAGGACCGCCGTTACAGCCTCACATCTGTATAACTCACAGAGCGGGGGAGGAGGGGGAGAGAGAGGGGAGGAGAGAGGAGGGGAGGAGAGAGGGGAGGAGGGGGAGGAGAGAGGAGGGGAGGAGAGAGGAGGGGAGGAGAGGGGATGAGAGAGGGGAGGAGAGAGGAGGGGAGGAGAGAGGGGAGGAGAGGGGAGGGGAGGAGAAGGGATGAGAGAGGGGAGGAGAGAGGAGGGGAGGAGAGAGGAGGGGAAGAGAGAGGGGAGGAGAGAGGATGAGAGAGGGGAGGAGAGAGGAGGGGAGGAGAGAGGGGGGGAGGAGAGAGGAGGGGAAGAGAGAGGGGAGGAGAGAGGATGAGAGAGGGGAGGAGAGAGGAGGGGAGGAGAGAGGGGAGGAGGGGGAGAGAGAGAGGGGAGGAGAGAGGAGGGGAGGAGAGAGGAGGGGAGGAGAGAGGGGAGGAGGGGGAGAGAGAGAGGGGAGGAGAGAGGAGGGGAGGAGAGAGCTCTTCCAGGTCAGGAAGTCACAACTCCAGGGGGCATCTACCCCAAATGGTCACCTGTCCCTTTTGGAAGGGTTATTCTATTCAAGAGTTAATGAAACCAATCTACCACCAACAAACCCCCAAGTCATCAGCGACACCTTGCAATCCTTTGAACTCAACTTAATGATCTCCCCTTCCTGTAAAAGCAACAGCTGTCCGAGCAAATTGTCTCTTACCAATGAACATAGAAGCTTACAATTCAAACCACATTTAAGACGCATTAATTTTTACAAACACAAGACAAAAATGTCCATTACAAGAGACAACCAGCAAGAGAGAGTAAGAGAGAGAGAGAACGAGAGAGATAGAGAGAGAGAGAGAGAGAGAGAGAGAGAGAGAGAGAGAGAGAGAACGAGAGAGGACGAGAGAGAGAGAGAGAGAGAGAGAGAGAGGGAGAGACAGTCAAACACTACAACAGAAAAAGTATTATCTACCAGCAACAATCCTCAACCCCAAAGGCATGCTGGAAAAGAGCCAAGAGTTTTACAGATAGGACCTGTTGGGGAGGGGGGGATTGGTAGGGAAAGAGACTTCCGTGGAAATGTGAAGTATTTCCCTGTTCCCAGGCTGGTGTGCATGCGAAGTGATGAGCAGGGCTGTTTGTGAAGTGCGTTGTGTTGAGGCAGGATAGTGGAGATGAGAGTTTCTAGAGAGGCTCTTCAACAACGCTGCTATGCTGCAATGCATCAAACCATCGTAAGGGCCTTTGGAGCAGCATCTGTGACAAACCTGAAAGCTTGCTCACAAAAACAAAACCACGACCACCATGGAACACAAGGTATCGGTTGTTGCATTGGGTAATAGAACCGCATTTTCATTCTGTGTCAGAACAAACTGTTTAGGATTTTTCGGGGGGGAGTTTTGAACCGAAAAAGAAACCGCAAAGAAATCGCTTGTTTAAGCGGCAAATTGTGCTCTCTGGTGCGACGCTTGTCCTGGAATGGCATTCGGGAGGCTAAAGAGAAATCCAAGAAAACAACACCAGGTTCATCAAGGACGTGCCTTTCATTCGGAAGGACAATCTCCTCCCTGCTCATTGAAAAACATGAACTTAATTGAGCCATTTCCCCCAGCAAGCAATATTTTTGCCTGCTAAGCGACTGTGGAAAGCTTGCAGAGATTAGAGGCCCATTACCCATGGTGGCCGCTCCCAATGCTGTTGAAATGGTGCAGACAACAGCCGTGTGTGTCCTTGCTGTGTACGTTTGTCATGTTTAAAAGATAAGTATTTCCACAGACGAAACGGGCCATGTTTGTCAGCGTGCGTCTCCCACATGTATTGTGGTTGACTGAAAGCCTCGTGTTATTACCAGTTCCGTCGTGCCGGATGGAGCCTATTGAATGGATTGTATCTGCGATTTTGTTGTCCATATACTGAGGTTGTGCTGTAGTAAGACTATAGTAATCCTGAGATTGTAGCAGCTGTGTATATACCCTACCCTACCATAAAGGGAGTCAGATGGCTGAGCGGTTAGGGAGTCGGGCTAGTAATCAGAAGGTTGCCGGATCGATTCCCCGCCGTGCCACATGATGTTGTGTCCTTGGGCAAGGCACTTCACCCTACTTGCCTCGGGGGGAATGTCCCTTTACTTACTGTAAGTCGCTCTGGATAAGAGCGTCTGCTAAATGATCACCGCTGACACGAGTCCTGAGAGTCTGTGCGGCTAGCTGTTTATGCTACATCAGTCTTTACACAGCTGACAGTAGAGCTCAAGCCTGTTAGTATTCAAAGAGCTGTGTGTGTGCGTGTGGCCTATATATGGGTGGCCAGAAATGTGAGTGAGCCTGTGTGAGAAGCTTATGTGGATTGTGCGGTTGTGCCGTGTGCGAGTCCGTGGGAGCGAGAGAAGGCGAGAGGAAGAGAAGGGTCTGACCGGTCACTGTGTTCGTTTCTGCATGTGTGGGCGCGAGCGGACCGTGCGTTCACGTGTGATCACGTGCACTTGCGTGTGTGTGGGCAATCACGTCCTTATCTCGGCTCGTGCACGCACGTGTGTGCGGAGAGTGTGCCCAAGACAAATTCAAGTTTAAGTTCATCACCCCGAATCTCATTCTCGCCAATTAGCATCGCTCTCGGTTGACACGTGAGAGAAGCGTCTCCCCTTTCATCCTGACCGGTGGCGAGCACGCGAGAAAAAGTCCAGAAATCCTGTCGAGGCCTTCGCCAAAACCTACCCTACAGCCCAGGAAATGCGCTCCGCTGGAAAACCGCCACGAGCGCGGGAATGATGCCAGGTTCATACGCTCCCTAATGGTGATTCAGCTCTCGGTTCGACATCGTCTTCCTGGCCCAGAGTGTTCTTGTGATGTACAGCTTGTCGGGGTCTCTAATTTGCCCTGTCTTGAGCTGCAACAGTCATTGTGTGGTCTGCCTCGTGTCTTCTGTAATAGAGTGGTAGACACTGGTCTGAGGAGTGGGGTGTCTAGCCCGGTCTGGAAGGCTATTGCTTGTTACCTGGACACCTCTAGATAGAGTTAGAACATTCTAGAACATCAAATTCAGTAGCAATACGTAAGTAAAGTCAAGTTTATTTGTGTAGCATTTTTCAAAACAGTGTTATAAAGTGCTTTACATGAATCAAATACAACAAACACAAATAATAAAACGAAATGAAGAAGAAGAAAAAAAAAAGTAAAACAACAACAGGGTAAATCCAAAAATCCAAAGAACATCTTCAAGATCAAGTCTTTTATTGTCAGATGCACAGAACAACACAGGGTCAGACTGGTCACTGAAATTCTTAGCACAAGACAACTCAAAGCAACCTGGCATAACATATAAGTACACAGAACATTACGTCTATGATAAGCAAAAATATAGTAAACCTCCTCATATACAAATAATATACAATATTCAATACAGTATACTTAACCTCTAAATACACATCATATACATAATAACCTATACTAACCATTTAAACCTATACTAACCTAAGACAAGTGAAGTACAATAGTACAATATTGCTGATTGTGCAACCAGTAGCTGAAATAATCTATACTAACCTTATAAACCTATACTAACTATGCAAACTATCTTAAAGCAATAGTAAACAACAACAATGAGTAATAGATAACAAATTTAAGATGGTGGGGGGGATGTAAAGGAAGAATTCGAGTGGCACTGTGTCGATCTGAATAGTCAAGGGATATGGTTTTAATACAATTTATTAGACTATACAATTACATATGATTTAAACAAAGTACTTTGTGATCCGTCTTGGCGAAGGGTGTGATAGCCACAAATCGTTCGCAAGAGTGATGATCAGCCAGCACTCATGCACTGCCTTATATAAACTTAAGATCAAATGGCATTCTATATGGTCAATCAATCAATGAAACAAACTCTGTGATTGGCCAACTCAACTTGGTGACAGTTTGAAACAATACATCTCCCTAGCGATTGTTTCACTGTTCTTTGATGTCACAGCTCTCCCCAGAGCAGTAGATAATAAAGCCACAGGGGTTGACCAGTCAAATGGTCAACTGTCCTTTGTGTGACCATCTTCAAACAATACTTTTAATTAACACAAACAATGAAACAGGACACAGTCCTTCTAGCCAAAGTTCAGAGCAACTGTCTCATTGACCCCTTACAGTAACCAGAGGACAGAAGGCCATATAAAATGCTTCACCCATCCCCCAGGGCAAGCTGCCCACAGAGCCATCAGCACCTCACATTCCTTTGAACTCAACTTAATTACCTTCCCTTCCTGTCTCTTACCAATGAACATAGAAGATTATAGATTTCATACACATACATCTATGCATATGACCAACATTTCCATTACATTTCCATTCTTTTTTTTTTTAAACAACACCATAATTCAAACAGTGCATTGAGAAAAATAAAAATCAACATCAAAAGAAGTATGCAATGCAACTCAGTAAAAAACATCCATACCGAATACAAACATACACAAAGCAAATGTATTCCCATCAATCTAAACATACCCTTATATTTAGAACATCAGAAGCAAACACATTAATATCTTCTTCTGTAAATCTGATTTCATACTATCATTCACATTGACCTCTTCTTCCATCTTCAGTTGGCTATAGGCAATCTTCTTTCAGGCAGTGTAGTCTAGTCAAACCAATTGCAAACGACGATCAAATTGCTCACAGCAACTTTCAAAGAACTGCACTATGCGCACAGACTCTGAGTTTTCCTTGGTACTACGCAGAACGCGCATCCTCTCCTTCCGTCTCCAGGCAAGGCGCACGCTCGCCATGGTTAGCGTGTATCCACGTTGCTCTCCCCTCGATCCTAACCGCCATCCTAACAATTTGTAACAGACTTCGTTCAACAGGCTGGCCTAAAACGGAACTAAAATCATATCAACCTTTCTAATCACGTCTTCATAACCCTTTACATATTTCTTTAAACAATTATCACATCTGTGAACTTCCCACACAAATGAAAATAAAAACCATCAATTGCTTCCATGTCAATGGATATCTAGTACGCACATGTTACAATCAAACGTAGATATTACAGTAACCTCATTCACACAACACAAAACCGAAGCAACATTTCCAGATAAATTCAATACGTAGGCCTAAACAAAAAACATTCCTTTAACAACATAAACTGAAATTTCCGTTTGAACACATAAAAACTCTATAAACGTTTCAATAACCTTGGATTGTAATTCTTCAAATGAATATCGCTTTCGTTGCCAAAACTGGCCTTTACCAATTATCTGACCCAAGAACCGAAATTTAGCAGCGCCATAGCCTACTAATCCAATATCGAATCAAGCTCATAAGATAAACTCGGTCTGTACATGATTTCCAAATCAAAAGTATGCCAACTCACAATATTTTCTTAACTTTGACAAAGAAACAGAAACACACATGTGTTTCAAACCAATACATTTCTATTTTCAACGTCAAATTCTCTTTCAGATGAGTGTATTTTTTGTTTTCTCTTTTTTTTTTATCACTCATGATGTTGTGGGCCACTGCACGCAGAATGAGCCGCTAGACTCAAGCGCATGCGCCTCTTTTCAAATGGAGAATTCAGCCAAAGAATTAGCATTAGCATTTTCAAAAACACAGATGTCTCCATCCTCAAAACAAATCAGACAGATGTAAAATCTAACATCAAATATCGGTTAACACACAGTTGTAAAACAATATAACAAGTCAATCGTCACTCCTCTACCAACGATGTCATAACCGATAAACATCCATAAGAATCTGAAGAGAATATAACAAAGTCTCTCCCAAGTGTTTCATCTGTGTACGTGTGTCAACATAGTAGCCTTCGTCACCAGTTCGGCAAGAATTTGCGAGTTTGCCCCCAATTTCCAGAAAACTTTCAACAGTGATGACACATCTCCGTACATTCACGTCCATAATGCTCAATACACCCAATCAAACCACACATTTTGTGCTCAACATAGATTGACCATTCCTATCCAATCGTGTTGGCCTAACTTTGTGTCTTCGACTTTCCTACATGTTTTCCAACCACATTTAAACATGTTCTGCATTCACTTTGATGAATCGTAACTCAGTGCTGTCCCTCGAGACAGAAGCATTGCCACCCAAGCCTATAACATTCTTAAACTCGTTCAGGGACTCAAACCCTTTTGTACCGGAGGGGACTTTAACTTCTCCTTCTTTTGAATAATAGGCAATAGTGCAATAGTGCAAGTCAAAGCACAAGCCGCAATATTTGCGGGAATCCAAAGCAAATCTATAAACAAATTCCAGGATCCTGCTTTCTTGACTTATCTTAGACAACAGTCTGTCAGAAAACACTTCAGTCGTAAGACAAACGTCTGACCTCAGTTTCTTCTCGCTTAGCCAGCAAGACCTAATGCGCCTGCGCATCCACCCGCTAACCACTACGGGCTACGGATGAATACTCACCGCAAAGTTTGTCTGCGGAACAGCCATACAATTTGAATCGTGAATCTGTGTGGAAATAGATGAAAATTTCCCCACACTATCTGTTCTAATATCTATTTCTCTTTGACTCTACCTACCTCCATCCAATTCTGAAAAGCCATCCAACCAAGCTAACATCTATTATTTTCCAAATCGTGTAACAATTTCTCTCTGCACAAGCTTTTCATAATTTCACAACAAAATGAACCCACACTCCGAAATCCACATATATCAATCCATATTTGCATTTGCAATAAACTATCGTTACCATACTTTTGCTTTATGTAATCGATGTTTGGACAGGTTAATTCTGCCTCCAGACCAATCTTTAGCCCTATTCATTTTCGAATTACAATCCATATTTGAACACATTGAACCAACAATAACCAACGAAGGAACATAAAGACACAATTACACCCTTCCTTTCTTTTTTTTTTTTTTTTACTCTCAAATTCCGATTTCACAACTTGTCAATGAACATATACCCTTACCGAATAGCCTACAATCGTAAATTACAAACGTTCAAACCAAAATAAAAAGAATTTAAAATTTTGATTTTTGTAATTTGTAGATATAGCTTTTACGTTGACACCATTAATTACTACCCATACTTCTTTTAACCTCAAAAAACATAACTTGCAAGTAAAACAAAAATGAACACGCGCGTTTACAAACTCACTTTGAAATTTCATAGGCCTATACCTACTTCCTAACTTCTTTTCTTTATCTTTTTTTTATTTTTAACTCAGCTGGTTACCGGTTCTCACAAGTATTTGTAGTACTTTTCCACTTCTCTTCTGGACTTAGAATCATGTAACGCCTTAGTAATACATAAGAACTGTTATGACCACAATTGCCAATACAACTTCTCAAACTATCACCAATCCAACATATTCTAATCCTTAGGGTCTCCAAGAAACACATAACACGATATCACATGTGAATTTTTTCTCCCTCTGTGTTGTTTCGTCAAACACACGACCTCTATGTATGTCCGTCGACACACTCTGCAGATTTGTTTTTTACGACTCTCACGTAAAAGATAGGTTCAACAACCGTACCTCATTAATTCGTACGACTCACACGTACAGGACACTGTTCCTCAGACCACTGCCCAATTACTAACTTTTAACCGAATTATTGACAATAGCCTATAACCATATTTAGACAATTCAATATCACACAGTGACCAAAAAGAATATCTCACCTGTTTCTTTAAGACCCCGCGTCAGCAACAGCGTAACCAGTAAAACTCCCCTAGAATCGGCCCCGCTGTCTCCGAAAAATTTTGGAGGTTAAGGCAGCTGTTCCAGCCGGATTGATCAAATCGCCATCAGAGGGAGAAGTCTGTTAAACGCTGAGCAGACGAGGATTCCGAGTTCCGGCACCAAGTGTAAAGGAAGAATTCGAGTGGCACTGTGTCGATCTGAATAGTCAAGGGATATGGTTTTAATACAATTTATTAGACTATACAATTACATATGATTTAAACAAAGTACTTTGTGATCCGTCTTGGCGAAGGGTGTGATAGCCACAAATCGTTCGCAAGAGTGATGATCAGCCAGCACTCATGCACTGCCTTATATAAACTTAAGATCAAATGGCATTCTATATGGTCAATCAATCAATGAAACAAACTCTGTGATTGGCCAACTCAACTTGGTGACAGTTTGAAACAATACATCTCCCTAGCGATTGTTTCACTGTTCTTTGATGTCACAGCTCTCCCCAGAGCAGTAGATAATAAAGCCACAGGGGTTGACCAGTCAAATGGTCAACTGTCCTTTGTGTGACCATCTTCAAACAATACTTTTAATTAACACAAACAATGAAACAGGACACAGTCCTTCTAGCCAAAGTTCAGAGCAACTGTCTCATTGACCCCTTACAGTAACCAGAGGACAGAAGGCCATATAAAATGCTTCACCCATCCCCCAGGGCAAGCTGCCCACAGAGCCATCAGCACCTCACATTCCTTTGAACTCAACTTAATTACCTTCCCTTCCTGTCTCTTACCAATGAACATAGAAGATTATAGATTTCATACACATACATCTATGCATATGACCAACATTTCCATTGCAGAGTCAATCCCAGAGTATCTACTCTCAGCTTGCAGAGACATCAGAGACCCAGTTTGCCAAGGCTGCGTCTGAACTGCAGAGTGAGGTACGGTAGACAAACAACAGATTCATTTAGTGGAGAGTTGTGTTATTGAATCCTTCCCTATGATCTTTTTGTTCCTAGTTAACGGAGATGTTGTTGTTGTTGGATTGTTTACTAGAACAAGTACAAGGCAGGGAAGAAGGAGATCAGCAGCTGCCTGTACTCCCTTCTCCCTGAAACCCTGGATACACAACACGCCAAGGAGATGACTGACATGCTCAGTGAGGTGCGTGTGTGTGTGTGCGTGCGTGTGTTTCTGTGTGTGTGTGTGTGTGTCTGTGTGTGTGTGATCACACCAGAAGCTCAAGGATGGGTTTGTAGCCGTGAGGGAGCTGGTAGTGACCTAGTAAAGACAGGGTGGTTGGTTAGGGTCCTCTCAGGGGCTAACAAGCTGTTGTGCTCTCGAGCAAGACATTAACCCCTTGAATCTGCTCCGGGGACAACATACCCATGACTCATGTCTTTCCTCCGCATGTCCAGATCAAATACAAAGAAGAGGGGAGGAAAGAGATGTCTGTCAACCTCTACTCTCTGCTTCCTGAAACCGCGGAGACGCAGTTCGCCAAGGAGGTTTCCGACCTGCAGAGCGAGGTACGAGAAGGAGGGCTCTAGTTAGCCTCACAGAACAAGCTAGACTGCTGCTTCCAGCCACTGTGATGTCTCTGGGGTAGAGATGCCTTTAGTCATCGCACCCTGAGCACAGGAGTGAGTCAGACACATGCGTCACTCATAGCGATTCAGAGAAATCCACAGTCGTCATTTATTACTGACTCACATGGCTATTCATAGGGTTTTATAACTCTATTATGATTTTCTAAAGTTACATTATCATGTTCCTTATGTTCCAAGTTCCTTATCATGTCATATCAGAACAATATTTGTTGTGATTGTGTTGGATTAGATAAAATATGTTAACAATTGTGTTCTGTTGTTGGCCAAGGTCATTGTGTGGTTGTAAGCCATGGGTGGCATCCCATTTGAATGATTTGGTCCTCTGGTCTGTCCTGTGTTAGGTCAAGTACAAAGAGGGGCAGAAGATCTCCACCAGCCTGTACTCTCTGCTCCCAGAAACCACCCAGACACAGCTGGCCAAGCAGATGTCCGAACTACAGAGTGAGGTACTCCACCGTTTAAATACAATACACCCTCAGTCAAACACCATGTACCATGGTTCAAATACAAAATAGGCTGTGGTTGTTGTTGTTCCAGGCTAAGTACAAAGAAGCAGGGAAGAAGGAAGCCTCCACCTCTCTGTACCACCTGTTACCAGAGACCCTGGACACCCAACATGCTAAAGAGGCCACAGAGCTGCTCAGCGAGGTAACGTACATCACAGCATCCTTGACCTCCATGGTGCCCGAGGAGACAAATCAAGTGCACCTCAAGTATTCCACCAGCACAGCCTTTTAACAGTATTTTCTGGTGTTTTCAGATTAAATACAAAGAGGAGGGTAAGAAGGAGATGTCCAGCTCTCTCTACTCCCTGCTTCCTGACACCACACACACACAGTTTGCCAGAGAGATGACCGAGATGCAGAGTGAGGTGACTAACCCACCCACCCACACACACACACACACGTAACACAGTTCCAGTCCACTTCGATGTGCATGACCAAAGAGACGACCTGTGTGTGTGGTGTGAAGGTTAACCTCAGTCTTGTCCTCGCTCCAGAACAAGTATAAAGAGGATGGGAAGAGGAGCGTCTCCACCAGTGTGTACTCCCAGCTCCCAGAGACGGTGGAGACCCAGTTTGTCAAGGCTGTATCTGAGCTGCAGAGCCAGGTGTTGCATGGAGGAGTCAATGCGCCGTACATTCTGTAGATCTGAGCTCAGTCCTCGTTTGTGTTTAGAGCTGAGATGCTTGTTTCTGTGGTTTGTCTTTCTGTAGAAGAAGTACAAGGAGTCTGGGAAGAAGGAGGCCTCCACCTCTCTGTATCAGAAGCTACCAGAAACCATGGAGACCCAACACGCCAAAGAAGCCTCCCAGCTACAGAGTGAGGTACTGTGGCAAACAGCTAACACAGACATGAACAGAGCAGTTTGTGGGTCTTTGTAGTGCCACCTGAGCCTGTGTGACTATCTATCAGCTGGTCCTCCCGCTATCCATCCATCACATCCATCCAGCCATCCCTTCATTTCAGAGGTAGAGTTATGTTCAGCTCATCTCTCCATCTCTCCAGATCAGGTACAGGGAGGGTCAGAAAAATGACCCGCCTCCTCTCTACTCCACGATGCCAGGCACCTCCCACACACAGTTTGTCAAGCAGCAGACTGAGATGATCAGCGAGGTAAGACGTTTACTGTCGAGAACCGGAACACTGTCAACAAAGCAGAAAATGATGTCCTGATGAGAACCTTCCGGAATATGGCAAATGATGCATAAAAGAATGTTCTAATGAGAACCCTCCGGAACACTGTAAACGATGCAAAAAATACTTTTCCAACAGAGCAGAATCATTTGATTAAACAAGCTGATCACACTTCATAAGTTCTTACCTGCACCTGCTTCTTCATTTTCTTCTTTGTGTGTGTGTGTGTGTGTGTGTGTGTGTGTGTGTGTGTCTGTGTCTGTGTGTGTGTCTGTGTGTGTGTGTTTCCAGGTCAAATATAAGGAGGAGGGAAAGCAGGAGATGTCCTCTAACCTATACTCCCTGCTCCCTGAGACTATAGAGACACAGTTGGCCAAACAGCTTACAGAGATGCAGAGCGAGGTGCTACAGACACACAAACACAGTCAGACACACACATGCACATACTTATACATGACATAGAAACACACACCTGGTAACTAACATGTTACTTTTCAGACCAAATACAAGGAAGCAGGTAAAAAACAGGCCTCCACCTCTCTGTACCAACTGTTACCAGAGACCCTGGAGACCCAACATGCTAAAGAGGCTTCCCAGCTTCAGAGTGAGGTACAGACGTTATATCTCAACTTCTGTCATGCCTAAAATCCATTAATAAATCTAACAGGAAACAACATTTCCCACCAGGTGACTAACATTTCCTGTCATGTGACCAGTGTTCTCTCCATGCCCACAGCTCGTGTATAAAGGCACTGGAAAGAGGGATCTCACTGGCCCCTCCTACTTCCAGCTGCCAGAGACACTGGAGACCCAGTTTGCCAGGGAGATGACCGACATGTTGAGCGAGGTGCGATTGATTTACATCACAGCTGAAGCCTGTGGCTGCAAACATTGGGTTTATTGTATGGGGAAACCTTCAGATCTGGAGATAACTTGAGCTGTAGTTGTCCCTGAGAGCATTTCCTGTGAGGGTGGAATACTACTGGAGTGGAAAAGGAACATCTGACTTCCAGTGTATGAATCCATATTTTGGCTTCATGTTATTTGCTAAGGCTTTGAAAACGTCAAAGCTGTTAGTTTTCTACATGAGAGCTGTAAAAGATTGTCTCTGAGTAATGGAGCGAAAAGTGTTACATAGCCACCTGTCCCCCCCCCCCCCCCCCCCTACATCTCTACCTCCTGTGAGACCTTTTACATGGACATAATGCATGTTCTCACTGTGGTGCCCATCACGACAGCATTACATAACCCAGGGTGGTTTGGAAACTGCAATATTTAGAGACTGGCAGAGTGTTTTTTTAAACGGGAGTGTGGTTTTAAAGCCCACAAGGCACCAGGCACTCAGCTGAGAGACCAAAGTTCAATTCCCATCACTGCTGCTCCTCAGTGCATGTCCCATCTAGTAAGCCATGTGACTCTCCATCTCACAGGATGAGAAGGAAGACAGTATCAGAGTAATGTCTTGTAATTTAGACAGGTTGATCCATTGCTCTGTTGTCTTCTTCTAGAACAAGTACAAGGAGCAAGGCAGAAAGAGTCGATCCCAGAGTATCTACTCCCAGCTGGCAGAGACATCAGAGACCCAGTTTGCCAAGGCTGTGTCTGAGATGCAGAGTGAGGTACGCCCGATAGCATGGTCGGTGTGTTTGTGCACCGTTTATGTTGCCTCTGGGCTCCATGAAAACATTGTCCATTCTTCTCCTTCCTTATATAAAGCCCATAGATCAGCTGTGGCCATGCACGCTTTATCACTCCTTTGAATTGATTCATGTATTTAACTGATTCAATGCATGTGTTCAAAACATGTTCATGCTGTTGGTTTGTTGTGGTTGATAATCTTGTTGTTGCTTTCTCAGACTAAGTATAAGAAAGCTGGGAAGAACGTGTCCAGCTCTCTCTACTCTGTGATGCCAGAAACCATGGAGACGCAGCACGCAAAACAGGCCTCGCTCTTACAGAGTCAGGTACTCACAACACACACATACTGTATATGCACACACACACACACGCACACACATTTACACACACATTTTGAAAAGATTTTCTATTGTTACATGGGTTGCTGCCCTTTGTCTCCTAATCGGATGATTGTTGTCATAGCTGTATTAGGGGAGAAATGATTCTGTATCTTCTGACTCCCACATACATTGAGTCATTTTTGCCTCTCCTCTCTCACACCCACTCTCTTTCTCCTCTCTCTTTTCTCTCTCCATGTTGTCTCTCTCCCTCTCTCCTGCCTCTCTCTCTCTCTGGTCTCCAGGTGAGGTACAAGGAGGGGTGTAAGAAGGACCACAACTCGTCCGTGTTCTCCACCATGCCAGAGACCACTGAGACCCAGCTGGCCAAGGAGCTGACACACATGCAGAGCCAGGTAAAGAGAGAGTCATGAGAGTCAGAGTGGTGAGGGGCTGGCCTGTCTCTGGGTTGTAGGCCCAGTGTGTAATGGTGTGTGTGGTATGTGTGTGTGTGTGTTGCAGGTGCAGTACAGAGGGGAGGGGAGGAAGGAGGTGTCGTCCAGCCTCTTCTCTCTCCTCCCAGACACAGCGGACACTCAGTTTGCCAAGCAGATGTCTGAGATACAGAGTGAGGTACGCTGCTGCCTAAACCACTCAAACGTGAAAGACTTGGTTTCTGGTTTCCTCCTGTGTGTGTGTGTGTGTTCAGGTGTGTGTTCATGTGTGTGACGGTGTGTATTGCTGCCTCAAATTGTGAGGTCAGGTTGCAAACTCTCAAATTCTCAAAGTTGATCCTTCCAAGAATGTCAGAAGCTTTAGTCCTTAATAATTTCTAAACATCTAATTATCTATTTGAATTGACATGTTGAAAATATTTGCCTTCTCTCTTTCATTGTATGAATCTCTCCAGCTGCAGTACAAGAGAGACAAAGAGGAGCTGTCCTCTAACCTGTACTCTCTTCTTCCTGAAACCATGGAGACCCAGTTTGCTAAACAGATGTCTCAGACACACAGTGAGGTGGGACTGTGTGTGTGTGTGTGTGTGTGCGTGTGTGTGTGTGTGTGTGTGTGTCTGTGTGTGTCTTTACTTGTATCGAATACAAATTGCTTCATTCTCACCAGAAACGCCTTGAGGGTATTCTCAAAGGAACTCCATATTAGGAGAGAATGCTACAGTCAGCTTTGTATTAGTGGGTCTGTGTGTGGAGACAGCCAGGTCAGGAGATAAGGGGACAGTCCTGACCCTAGAGAGAGATAAGGATTGCTGCAGAACTGATATCACCGACCAATAGCTGTCCAGAGCTCACCAACCAGTGATGGTGTGCGAGCTGATAACAGCAGCAGTGTATCATTTCTGCTAACAGAATCCCTTATTCTGCTGCTGGCTCTGTTTCTGTTGGGTGGGCATCTGCAACACTGCTAAACTTATGGCTCTGTAGGAAAGTAGAGTAAGTATTGATTAGTGTGTGTTTGTCTGTGTGTTTGACTGTGTGTGTGTTCAAGGCTAAGTACAAAGAAGCAGGGAAGAAGGAGGCCTCCAACTCTCTGTACCACCTGTTACCAGAGACTCTGGACACCCAACATGCTAAAGAGGCCTACCAGCTACAGAGTGAGGTTAGATACACGCACACACACACACACACACAAACACATTGACACACAAACACACCTCTGACTCCTCCTGTGTCTCTGTCCCAGATCAAGTACAAGGAGGTGGTGAAGAAGGAGATCTCCACACCTCTCTACGCCCTGCTCCCTGACACAGTAGAGATCCAGTCGGCCAGAGAGCAGACTGACCTGCAGAGTCAGGTACAACAACAACCAACACAAACCACTTTCCTCATCCTTTCTCCATCCTCTAATCCTTGGCGTGTGTCGATCTGTGTGTGCCGACGACCCTTTTGAAAGCTGAGGGATCCATCACTGTGTTCCTCTCCCTCTCAGAACAAGTACAAGGAGAGTGGGAAGAGGAGCATGTCCAGCAGCATCTACTCCCAGCTCCCAGAGACGGCAGAGACCCAGTTCGCCAAGACCGTGTCTAATCTGCAGAGTGAGGTGAGATAGATGGATGGATAGATAGATGGTTGGTTGGCTGACTAAAAACCTATTGGTTTTCTTGATTCAGTCCCTGTCAATGTTGTGTTTCAGACCCAATACAAGAAAGCAGGTAAAAAACAGGCCTCCACCTCTCTGTACCACAAGCTACCAGAGACCCTGGAGACCCAACATGCTAAAGAGGCTTCCCAGCTTCAGAGTGAGGTAGTGGCTGTTTTACAATAACCAAACAGATCCAAGCTCACCAAGCTAAATGTACCCTGACAGCTCTGTTCTGTCTCTCTCCCGTCTCTCTCTCTCTGGTGTCCAGGTGAGGTACAAGGAGGGGTGTAAGAAGGACCACAACTCGTCTGTGTTCTCCACCATGCCAGAGACCACTGAGACCCAGCTGGCCAAGGAGCTGCAGGGGCTCTACAGCCAGGTGAGACCACCTGCTTCACCCAACACCCTCTGGATAGGAGATCAGTTAGCATCTCACCAGAGGTGCAAACACCAGTAGCTTAGTGTAAAGTGGGAGATGCTCCTGAGCCTGGTGTTGTGCACGTGCTGCCATCTTGTCAACAAGAGTTACTTACAGCATCCCTGACTCAATAACTAACTGGCAATGCAGTCACATACTTGCAGTGCACTTGATTTGATCGAGAGAAAAAAAACATGTGATGTCATTTGTTCATGCTATCTTCTGCTCCTGCTCTCTGCAGGTGAAGTATGGTGAGGAGGGCAGGAAGCTGGCCTCCAGGTCTCTCTACTCCCTCCTGCCAGAGACAGCAGAGACTGTGCTGGCCAAGCAGCACTCTGAAGTGCAGAGTGAGGTGAACACACTGGGCCACACACACTGGGACGCACACACTGGGCCTGCGATATGTAGGGCTTTCATTCCTGACATATCTGAGTGAATATCTTCACGTAGCTGGCCCTTTCAAGCTCAGTCTGTAAACGATTGGATTGCTGTTTTAACAGCTCACTAGAGTTTTCAGTTCCAGTTGGAAAGTGTGATTTTGCTCTCTCCTTCTCAAGCTGATGTACAAGAGAGACAAAGAGGATCTGTCCTCCAACCTGTACTCTCTCCTGCCTGAAACCATGGAGACCCAGTTTGCCAAAGAGATGGCTCAGACACACAGTGAGGTGAGTTTGAGAGTGTGTGCATATGTGTGTGTGTGTATAAAAGAGAGAGACAAGACACCTACAGCCTCCCTCACAGTCCTACATGGTAACATAGAAACCCACACCACTCCACCTCCCTATTCTGATAGGCCGCTGTTCAGACCATCTGGGCTATTGACAAGCCTCTCTCTTCCTCTCTATCTTTATCCTTCTCTCTCCACCCCCCCATCTATCTTCCTCTCTATGCACCCCCCTTTATCTTGAGCTTCTCCCCCCCCCCCCGCCTACTTCTATATGTCTCCTTTGCCTTCTTCCTCTCTTCACCGCCCTCTCCCTCTGTTCACACTGAGCACATTTCAACTCAACATTGAAACTGTTGATCTCTCGGATGTTTCCCCAGCTGGCAGCTGTATGTGTGACTCAGATGAATTCAGATGAGTTTGTCTCTCTCATCTTTGCGTGTGTGATTGTGTGTGTTCCAGGCTAAGTACAAAGAAGCAGGGAAGAGGGAAGCCTCTGTCTCTCTGTACCAACTGTTACCAGAGACCCTGGATACCCAACATGCTAAAGAGGCCTCCCAGCTACAGAGTGAGGTTAGGCCCAGGTTACACTGTATTAGTTCACTAAGTTGACATTGGTTTGGGAAGTTATTGACTGCCTTATTTTCTCATGTGTTTGTGTCTGTAGAACAAGTACAAAGAAGAAGGTAGGAGGACCATGTGCACCAGCTTGTACTCCCAGCTGCCCCAGACAGCAGAGACACAATTTGCTGCCAAACTCTCAGACATGCAGAGTGCGGTAAAGAACTGTACTCTCCATCCCTCCATACCTCCTCCATCCCTTCATCTCTCCATCTCTTCATCCTTCCGTCCCCTTCTCCGTCGTGCCTAACCTCAGTCTTGTCCTCGCTCCAGAACAAGTATAAGGAGGATGGGAAGAGGAGCGTCTCCACCAGTGTGTACTCCCAGCTCCCAGAGACGGTGGAGACCCAGTTTGTCAAGGCTGTGTCTGAGCTGCAGAGCCAGGTGTTGCAGCGGCTCTTCAAATCCTGTCATATCATCCGCATTGACAAAACGTAGTTCTTCCAAATGCAGGCCTGTTCTGTCGAGTCTGCCTTTTGCTGATGTCAGCGTCAGCATCGCTGTGGTTACAGCATGGTTGCTGTTTGTGTTCCAGGTCAAGTACAAGGAGGGGGGTCTGAAGGAGGCGTCTGACTCTCTGTACCACCTGTTACCAGAGACCCTGGACACCCAGCACGCTAGAGAGGCCTCCCAGCTACAGAGTGAGGTACACAGATTATCATCCCACCTGGGTGTTTATAGCTCCATTATAACCTGTGTAATCATATATCATGTTTGTGTGTGTGTGTGCAGGTCCTGTATAAACAGGAAGGTAAGAAGGAGAGAAGCAGCAACCTGTACTCCTTGCTACCTGAGACAGAGGAGACCCAACGTGCCAAAGCTGTGATGGGGCTGCAGAGTGAGGTGACAGGATCAGTACTCATCAGTACTCACCAGTACTCATCTGTACTCATCAATTTATACTCATCAGTACTTATCAATACTCATCAGTACTTATCAGTACTCATTAGTACTCATCAGTACTCATCAGTACTCATCAATAATCATCAGTACTCATCAATACTCATCAGTACTCATCAGTACTCATCAGTACTCATCTGTGTTTCAGACCAAATACAAGCAGAAAGGTAAAGAAGAGACCTCCAGCTGTATCTTCTCACAGCTCCCTGAGACTAAAGAGATTGAGTTTGCTAAGCTGGTGACAGAACTGCAGAGCGAGGTAAGAGTGTGTGTGGGGTTGAGTGTGTGTTTGTGTGTGTGTGTGTGTGTGAGTGTGTGTCTGGAGGGGAGTATAGGCTTTTCCATGTAATATAGATCATTCCTGCTTGTGTGCTCTGGGAAATACATCTACATTAATATATTAATATTGTTTATATGCTACATATTTATATATGATATTTATGACATATACTGCATTTGATACATTTAAATACCTATCAATAGTATGTCATTTGTGTTCAAAAACAAAAATATATACAGTACATACAGTATCTTGGTACAGTATATATTTTTCTAGCTTCGTGGTGTGTTGGGTTTGTGCGTGTGTGTGTGTTCCAGTCCAAGTACAAGAGAGACAAAGAGGAGCTGTCCTCCAACCTGTACTCTCTCCTACCTGAAACCATGGAGACCCAGTTTGCTAAAGAGATGGCTCAGACACACAGTGAGGTGGGACTGTGTGTGTGTGTGTGTGTATGTGTGTGTGTGTGTCTGTGGTGCACTTGTGTGGTACACTTGCATGTCCAACAGATTCATGTTTCTTTCAATGACGACATTTCAACATACAGTACATACTCTCAAAGATAATCCACCCATTGAATTGATTGTTGATTGCCGCTGTGGTTGTTGTTGACAGACTAAGTACAAGGAGGCCAGTAAGAAGGATCTGGTGAACTCACTGTACTGCCAGTTGCCCCAGACCAGCGAAACACAACATGCCAAGGAGCTCTCCCAGCTTTACAGCCAGGTACGCTGTGTGTGTGTGTCTCTGTGTGTCTCTCTGTGTGTGTGTCTCTGTGTGTCTCTTTGTGTCTCTGTGTGTGTGTGTGCGTGTGTGTGTGTGTGTGTCTTTCATATTACGATGCAGTAGTCAGCTGCATCAATTTCATACTTCAAACACAAACTAAACATATTGACTGACTGACTGATTGGTTGACTGAGTGAGGGATCATCCATATCCTTTTTCCAGAAAAGCTATCGTGAGGAGGGCAGGAAGGAAGCAGTCTCCAGCCTGTACTCCATCATGCCTCAGACCATCGAGACGGTCTTCGCCAAGGAGGTGGCCAAGCACCAGAGTGACGTGAGTGTAGCACAGATGGTTCCACCGCTACCCGACAGTGTCGCCTAATCTTAAACCTGAGCAGCAAGGCTTTAGTTGAGTGAGCTAAGGCTGTCCAGAAGTGGCACAGGTTCAAATCTGGTGTCTGATCGTTGGAAAGCTTGTGATTCTGTGCTTTGAAACAGGACTGTTGAAACTCTGATCCATCACGGAGCTGTGTATTTTATACACACACACTCACACAAAAACACACACAACTTGTTTATTGATTGTATCCATAGGCAGACACACGCTTACTTCTGCTTCCATGCACACACACACACACACACACACATGCCATTGCTAATAGACAGCATGGGGGAAGGCTCTATCATGGTGTCCATCCAGGCGTGATCCTGTAAAACAGCTGGGTACGCTCTGCAGCCTGCAGGCACAGACATTGACCCAGACACACACACACACGAGCACACCAACACACACACTCTGTCCCTGCTACACACCAGCCCACACCACCTCCGCTCTCCTCACCTCACCTCTCCTGTCCCGTCTCCTCTCATCAGAAGCTGTATAAGGAGCAGTATAACGCAGGCAAGGGCAGGTCCAGCTACAGCAGCATGAAGACTTTGCCTGAGGTCCAGCATGCCATGGAGGTCAACAAGCAGCAGAGCGAGGTGTGCACAGCCCTGTGTGTTTGTGGGTGTGCGCACACACGTGTATGTGTGTGCTAGTCTGTAGGTGTGGGTGTTTGAGTGTGTATGTGTGTATGTTGGTGTTTGTGAGTGTACATGTATCTATGTGTGTGTGTGTGTCTGTCTGTGTGGGTGCCCCATATTCATGCTGTTCATTTCAGGGATGTCAGTTCTCATCCTCATCAACATGGAGAAGTAGGTCACATGATGCAGCTGATAGAATCCCATAATCCACCAGCCACACCTCAGTTGTTATTATTTAAAGACATATATCACAGCATATACATCCTGGTTTGAATGATTCATACATGCTAAAGCAGCATCATGTGCGAGTGGCTGACTTCACTATAATATTTCATTTAAGACCCCTGTGTGTAACCTCTGATCCCTGCCTTGTGATTGACCTCTGACCCCTGTCCTGTGTGTGACTCGTGCAGATTAACTACAGAAAGGGGAAGGAGGATCTTCACAGCTACAATGCCCTAGCAGACAGACCTGACATCATCAATGCCACACAGGCCACCAAACTTGCCAGCGACGTATGTGTGTGTGTGTGTGTGTGTGTGTGTGTGGGGGGGGGGGGGGGGGGGGGGGGGGGTAGGGAGGTCAGCTAATACTCATGAATCATTCAGCACCTTTCCTCCAGTCCCAGCTCCCATTGAGCCTGCATCATTTACAAGTCATTTACATAACAGTCAGCATTTACTGGAGCAGAGACTGGCTTAGACCCAACTAAATGTAACCGTTGCTAATTTCTACTCTCTCTCGCTCTCTCCCTGTGTGTGTGTGTGTGTGTGTGTCGTAGGTGGCCTACAGAAGCAAATCTAAACATGAGGTGTATAACGAGCAGTATGGTCTGGGACGCTCCGATATAGAACACGCCAAGGAGGCTTCCAAACTGGCCAGCCAGGTAACACACACACACTCTCACACACACACAGGGAGAGGAGGAGAGGGGAGAAGAGGAAAGGAAATGATTTGATAACATGCCCTCTGACCAGAGTTAATTGAAGCACAGCCAGAAGTGCTGAGTCGCCTGTCTCCTGAACTGCTGTGTAATGGTTGCTGGATGGAGAGATGAAAGGATCGAGTCGAGGGGGCTTTTAACACCCTCCATTGTAACATGTCTCTGGTCTTTGACCCTCTCTCCTCTCCCCTTGTCTTCCACCTCTCTCTGGTCTTTGACCCTCTCTCCTCTCCCCTTGTCTTCCACCTCTCTCTGGTCTTTGACCCTCTCTCCTCTCCCCTTGTCTTCCACCTCTCTCTGGTCTTTGACCCTCTCTCCTCTCCCCTTGTCTTCCACCTCTCTCTGGTCTTTGACCCTCTCTCCTCTCCCCTTGTCTTCCACCTCTCTCTGGTCTTTGACCCTCTCTCCTCTCCCCTTGTCTTCCACCTCTCTCTGGTCTTTGACCCTCTCTCCTCTCCCCTTGTCTTCCACCTCTCTCTGGTCTTTGACCCTCTCTCCTCTCCCCTTGTCTTCCACCTCTCTCTGGTCTTTGACCCTCTCTCCTCTCCCCTTGTCTTCCACCTCTCTCTGGTCTTTGACCCTCTCTCCTCTCCCCTTGTCTTCCACCTCTCTCTGGTCTTTGACCCTCTCTCCTCTCCCCTTGTCTTCCACCTCTCTCTCATCCCAGGTGAAGTACAAGGAGAAGTTTGACAAGGACTTTAAGGGCCAGAAGCCTCAGTATAACCCTGGGGACTGCCTTTCCTTCAAACACTCACAGGCAGCTTCTGCACTGGCCAGTCAGGTATCACACACACACACACACACTTCACCCCCACTAATACACTTGTTAAAGTTTCCTCTGCAACATGGTCCTGTGCAACTGGAATCCCTTTTGGATTTTCCAGAACCTCTGAAGGATCCTATTTAATTATGTAAGACTCCAATTCTAGATCTCCATGGAGATGGTTTGCTTGGTGGGGTGTGTAGGAGGGTTTTCACCAGTCTCCAACATCCTGCTCACAACATGATCTGAATGAGGGCACACATTGTCCTGTCTAAGGCTCGCACACACCTCCACCCTATCTCCGCTCACATGCACATTCTCACGTGCACACTCTCACGCTCACACTCTCCACAAGTACACTAGAGCACGGTGCACAAAGGCTACTGTTTGTGGGAAGCAGCCTTGAACATGTCGTCTCACTCAGGATAAACAGCCTCAGGTCCACACACACACACACATACACACACACATTCCATTCAGGTTCCCGGCGGTGTGTTTTACTGTTCTGTAACACACTCTCAAATTCCTGGTGCCGCACAGCCAGCCGTTACCACGGAAACCTTTGGAAGGCAAATTAAGGGTTTTGGAGCAAATAAAGGAAAGGAGACGAAACATTCAGTCCCAGTCTGATCTGTCTGTTTT